>NC_081181.1:16890686-17040686 GCF_029867415.1 Vicia villosa
AGTTTGCATTGAAATTAATTGCATGTAGGAAAACGAAAATAAAGTTCATATGTACATGAAGAACATTATATTCTTTATATGACTCTCATGGGCCTGTGTTAAGCGTTCAATCTTACTCTATGATGTTGGAGAAGATGATTAAAAAGCTTGGTTTGTATTAATATTGATTGGAGAATTGAATTTGAAATTTACAAAGTGTATGTATTTTTTGGAGAATTTTATGATAAAGATGGCCAAGCTCTTCTTCTATTTCGTCCCCCTTTTCTTTTTTTTTTTTGCTCCCTTGTTGCTGAAGTATGATAGCTCATTTATAGCCCAAAGTTGCTTGGAACTCAAGCTAAGAAGCTTTGTTGCCTTTGTTGAAAGTTTGGTTCTTTAATATTAAAAAACCTTGAATTTTTGACCAACTTTGACTCCATTCAATGCTCTTGCCTTGGACACCAATCTTCTGCAGAAAATTGAAGACTTTGGAGGTGAGTCATGCTTAGAGATCAAGCTACTAATTATCCTTGCAATTTTCCTTTAATTTTAATCTTAAAATAAGATAAAATTATGTCAAAAAATGGATAATATAGAAGTGGGGTTTGTCTTGGTCGTGGGAGGCCCATAGTAACATGGCAAAGATGTTTGGACCATAAAAACTTGGCATCTTTTGGAAAAAAAACATTTTTGAGCAATGTTGATTTCATGCATTTTCCCAAAATTTAGCCAACTTCAACAAGGTGTAAATCCCTCAATTTTTGTCATATGAAGGAGATCTTGCACTTTTTGGAAACCTCAAAGAGTCCTCTAACCAATGTCTTTGGTCTCATATCAAAATGATTTTTGGTTCTCCTTGTGTGTCCTTTTGAAAAAAGTGTCTTTTTGTTGATTTTGAAAATGACCTGCAATGTCTTTGGCCATATTTTTCAAATGGTGAATCCAATGACCATGGGATCAATGGCATTTGAAAGATAATTGAATTTCCTTCCCAATGAGCTTTGGTTGGCATTTTTTGGATGAAGGATGAGAGAGTTATGATCAGTCAAAGTTGAGTTGACTTTTCAGGCAAAAACCCTAATTTTGAATCTTAGGGTTTTGTTGATTTTTGATCTTTCCTTGATGAATTGTGATCATCCAATGATCAAATGTTGAATCCTTTGACAAAATATGGACTTTGACAAAAAATTTCATTTTTGACTGTCTGTTGACTTTTTTGGTCAAACGGGTCGTCTGTTGACTGTTTGAGCTGCTGACGGTGCGTCTGAGTGAATTGAAGTTTGAAAATTTGTATGATGGTACTTTGAGATATATGGATGTGTATGAAATCCATTTGAGCTCTCAAAAACTTGTTGCTCCTGTAAAAACAAGAAAAAACCCTGATTAGGGACTGTTTGTGTAGGAGACAGTTAAGCGTACCTGATTTTTGTGCAGTGTTGAGTCTCTGCTAATCGCGTGATATTCAGAAGACTTCTTGAACAAAAACCTTGGAATTTTGAATTGTGAAAGATTGATTTGATTGATGGTACAAAACACTGAGAATTGTACTGCCAGCAGTTTGGCTGTCGACTGACTGTTCAGGTATTGACGTAGCAGTTAGAGTGAAAAATCAACATTCAAAGTTAATTTTCTTTTTTGTTGTTGTTTTTTGTTTTTGTTTTATGTGAAAAATGAAAGTTTATTTACATGACTTGTTAGAAAAACACAGACATAATAAATAACTAATGTTTACTGTTACCAGTACAGTCTGAGTTTCCTGATTCTGCGCCTGCAAAAAGATTTAACTCTGTACCAATTGTGTCAGTACTATTTATCTGTAAATAAATAAATAGCATGTGTGAAGTAATAAACAGTATTTGGTGTTTGCGTAAGAAATAATTCAACTGCAAGCCAAATTACTGTATAAGAAAGATTCTAAAAACTAAGTATTTCATATGTCAGGATATTTGTTGAAATAAAAATCCATGACTATATGAGACCCTTAATTTTCAGATTGGAGTTTTCTTGAAAAATATGTGGGCAAATTTTGGGGTATAACAGTTGCCCCTATTCAATCTTCTTAAACCTGAAGAGATTGTCTGAAATCTGAAGGTAGAAGATGATTGAATATTTAGATGCCCTGAAAATTTGCACTTACCTTGATCAGAAGAGATGTTGGAAGTTGCATTTGAATGTCGTCTGCGAAGTGTTGTTGGCAGATTGAAACATTACCTGGGATGGGCTTTTCAGATGCCACCTGGTAAATGTGTTGATGGTTTGTTCATCAGAATGAATTCATTGATTATATCTTGATGAAGGATTTGAAAGTTTTTGTGTTGACTGTTTCGGAACCGTCCAAGGTTACCGCTTTAAGTCTTGGAAGATAATCGTTACGGAACTTGTCCAAAGTTTTTCCGATTTAGATTTTGGAAGTTGATCATTGTGGAACCGTCTGAGGTATCGCTTTTAGATCTGCAATGTTAGATCGTTCTGGAACCGTCTGAGGTATCACTTTAGATCTGCAACGTTAGATCGTTCTGGAACCGTCTAAGGTATCGCTTTAGATCTGCCACGTTAGATCGTTCTGGAACCGTCTGAGGTATCGCTTTAGATCTGTGATGCTAGATCGTTTTGGAACCGTCTGAGGTATCGCTTTAGATCTGCAATGTTAGATCGTTCTGGAACCGTCTGAGGTATCGCTTTTAACCGTCTGAGGTATCGCTTTAGATCTGTGATGCTTGTTTTTGAGTTGGTAAGTGATCAGAATGAATCTTTGGCTTGATTATATCTGAGAGAACCGTTCATGGAATTCAGGTGAACACGGTATGTGATTGAGAACATCTTTGTTGAAGATATCTGCCTACCTGAAAAATCAAGTTAGTGATATGCAACGTTTATGATGCATGTAAATGTGAGATATTCCCGGAGAAATATGCATGTTATGCTGTGTATGAATATGCGCATGATGCATGATGTATGATGTATGATGTATGAATATGATGTATGAATGTGAATATGTGAATGTGAATATGTGAATGTGATGTCAAGCTTCTAATTGGAAAAATAAATTCCCACTAGTCAGCTGGACATGAATGTATTGTGATCGTTGATGATCTTTTGTCTTGCTTGAGTACCCTCGTCTGGGGAAATTCTTTGAGAACCCGGGTATCCCGTTGAAGGATCTTTGACTACTGCTTGGGGAATCAAAGGTAACTGGAAGTTCTGATGCCCTTTCAAATGGGAATGAGGAAGATGCATAATCCTCCGATGCACTATCTGACCAAGTCCGGGCGCGGGGATCACACCTTTTGAAGATAGTAATCTGGAACAAACCTGCTGGGGAATAAGACTTCTTTTGAAGAGAAAATCTTTTTGAGGAATTTGCTGAGAAATGCGTTTCTCTTGGTAATTTTCTTCTGATGGGATAATGTCCAGATGATCGGGACATTTCCTGAATGCCATTCCTGTTTTTCCTGGTAAACATCAATCATATTCGAATGCATATGTTCATTCAAATTTATCATTGGGACGCTTACGCATTTAAAACAGAAAAAGTGAAAATAGTGATTTTTGAAAGAGCTGCATTAAAAAGAGCCATGATAGGCGGGTTAGCACAGGGAGACAACAATCCTAGAAGTAGGAAACCGTCAGAAAGTTTTGAAAAATATTTATGAAAATAAATAGCTATGTGAAAATGATCCAGTCAAGTTTCAACTCTGCTATTGCCAATCTGTCTTCGAGCATCTCATCCCTCACTTGTTGGAAGAAAGTGATTAGACTGATCGGTGTCTTTGAGGTGTTGAATCTTGATGGTGAGTAGGCAGCTGAACGGAACACAGTTGTATGCTTCATTCCCTAACTTTTGCCTAGGCCGCCCTTTCAGGTTTTCAGCCTACCGGGATAGTATTTGTTTAGTCTCTAATTTTTGCCTGGACCGCCCTTTCGGGTTTTCAATCCACCGAGACGCTCATTTTTGCCTAAGTTGCCCTTTCAGGTTTTCAACTTAGCGAGCTGTTTTTTTTTCTTTTTAAGAGAAGTATTTTTTGACTATGTCAGCATTCACAGGGTGTGGGAAATCCTCGCCATCCATGGTGGTAAGCAACATGGCACCGCCGGAGAATATTTTCTTGATTATGAATGGTCCCTCGTAGGTGGGAGTCCATTTGCCTCTGGGATCACCTTGTGGTAAGATGATGCGTTTGACAACCAAGCCACCAGTTTGGTATGCTTGACTTTTGACTTTTTTGTTGAAGGCTTTGATCATACGCTTTTGGTATAGCTGACCATGACAAATGGCTGCGAGCCTTTTCTCATCAATCAAGTTTATCTGGTCCAACCGTGTTTGAATCCAATCGTCTTCGTCTAGATTGGCTTCTTTCATAATCCTTAGGGAAGGAATCTGAATTTCAATTGGAAGAACTGCCTCCATGCCATAGACTAAGGAGAATGGAGTTGCCCCTGTTGAGGTACGCGCAGATGTGCGATAACCATGAAGAGCAAAAGGTAACATCTCATGCCAGTCTTTGTAGGTTACTGTCATTTTCTGTATGATTTTCTTGATGTTCTTGTTGGCAGCTTCCACCGCGCCGTTCATCTTTGGTCGATATGGAGAAGAATTATGATGTTTGATCTTGAACTGTGTGCAAAGTTCAGTAATCATTCTGTTGTTTAGATTTGTGCCATTGTCAGTGATAATCCGTTCAGGGATGCCATACCGACAAATGAGATTGCATTTGATGAACCGGGCTACCACATTCTTGGTAACAGAAGCAAATGAAGCTGCTTCTACCCACTTTGTGAAGTAGTCAATAGCGACCAGGATAAAGCGATGTCCGTTGGAGGCAGTAGGTTTGATTTCTCCAATCATATCAATACCCCACATTGCAAAAGGCCAAGGAGCCGTCAGGACGCTTAATGGAACTGGAGGTACATGTACTTTGTCAGCATATATCTGGCATTTGTGACATGTTCGGGAGTGATGATGGCAGTCTGTTTCCATGGTAGACCAGTAATAACCTGCTCTCAAGATCTTTTTAGCCATTGTATGTCCACTGGAATGAGTACCGAAGGCACCATTGTGTATTTCTTCCATGATTTGTTCTGCTTCCTTCTTGTTTACACAGCGAAGTAAAGTCGAGTCATGGTTGCGTTTGTATAGGGTTCCATTGCTTAGAAAGAATTTGGCAGCAAATCTCCTTAGAAACTTTCTGTCATTAATGGATGCCCCTTCAGGGTACTCCTGAGTTTCGAGATATCTTTTTACCTCATGGAACCATGGTTTTTCCTCGGTTCCTTCGATATTGATCTCATTGCAATAGGATGGTTCATCTTGCCTGTAGATGGTGATCATAGGCGCCTCGTTGTCCCACCTGACTTTGAACATGGATGACATGGTAGCTAAAGCATCAGCTAGTTGATTTTCCTCGCGTGGGATGTGTTCGAAAGTGATTTCTTTGAAGTAAAGAATCAAACTCAGCACATATGCTTTGTAAGGAATTAGATTTGGGTGCTTCGTATCCCATTCCCCTTTGACTTGGTAGATTACCAAGGCCGAGTCTCCGTAGACTTCCAGGAATTTGATTTTTAGATCGATTGCAGCTTTGAGACCCAGAATACATGCTTCGTATTCGGCTATATTGTTAGTGCAATTGAAGCATAACCTGGCAGTGAATGGTGTATGACCTCCTGCGGGGGAAATGATCACAGCCCCGATGCCATTGCCAAGTGCATTAGAAGCTCCGTCAAAAACCATAGTCCACCGGGATCCTGGCCCGGGTCCTTCTTCTGGTCCTGGTTGTTTGTAGTCATTGACTAGCATAATGTCTTCGTCTGGGAAGTCAAAGTTTAACGCTTGATAATCATCTACTGCTTGATGAGCCAGATGATCAGCCACCACACTTCCTTTGATTGCTTTTTGTGAAGTGTATTGAATGTCATATTCTGTTAAGATCATTTGCCATCTCGCTATTCTTCCAGAGAGAGCAGGTTTTTCGAACACGTATTTGATGGGATCCATCTTGGAGATTAGGAAAGTGGTGTGATTTAGCATGTACTGTCTTAGTCGGCGAGCCGCCCAAGCTAAGGCACAACAAGTTTTTTCGAGTAGTGAGTATCTTGTTTCACAATCGGTAAACTTTTTGCTAAGATAGTAGATTGCGTGCTCCTTTCGGCCGGATTCGTCATGTTGTCATAGTACACACCCCATTGAGTCTTCTAACACAGTTAGGTACATTATCAGAGGTCTGCCTTCCACAGGTGGCAACAAGATTGGAGGTTTTTGGAGATATTCTTTGATTTTGTCAAAGGCTAACTGGCATTTGTCATTCCACCTTTCCACTTGATCTTTCTTCAATAGTTTGAAGATCGGCACACAAGTAGTAGT
Organism: Vicia villosa; assembly: GCF_029867415.1. Classification (NCBI taxonomy): domain Eukaryota; kingdom Viridiplantae; phylum Streptophyta; class Magnoliopsida; order Fabales; family Fabaceae; genus Vicia; species Vicia villosa. The sequence goes on from NC_081181.1 coordinate 16,897,027, forward strand.
CATGTGGGCAATAAATCGGGCGATGTAATTTAGACGTCCCAAGAATCCTCTGACTTGTTTCTCGGTACGAGGTATAGGCATTTCTTGAATGGCTTTAACCTTGGCGGGATCAACCTCAATACCTTTGCTGCTGACTATGAAACCTAAGAGTTTGCCGGATCTTACTCCAAAGGTACACTTATTTGGGTTCAGTCGCAACTTGTACTTCCTGAGTCTGTCAAACAACTTGTGTAAATGACCCAAATGTTCTTCCTCGGTGTTGGATTTTGCAATCATGTCATCGACATACACCTCTATTTCTTGATGAATCATATCATGAAATAGCGCTACCATTGCACGTTGGTAGGTGGCTCCGGCGTTTTTCAGACCAAAGGGCATTACTTTGTAACAAAAGGTTCCCCAGGGTGTTGTGAAGGTTGTTTTTTCCATGTCTTCGGGTGCCATCTTGATTTGATTGTACCCTGAGAATCCGTCCATAAAGGAGAATACCTTGCATTGTGCGGTACTGTCAACCAGCACATCGATGTGTGGTAAAGGGAAATCATCTTTGGGGCTTGCCCGATTTAGATCTCTGTAGTCCACGCACATTCTGACTTTCCCGTCCTTTTTAGGTACAGGCACGATGTTAGCTATCCAAGGAGGATAACTTACAACTTTTAGGAATCCGGCATTGAATTGTTTTTCAACCTCGTCTTTGATCTTTTTTGACATATCAGGCCTACTCCTTCGTAGTTTCTGTTTGACTGGAATGCTACCTTCTTTGATTGGTAGGCGATGAACTACGATGTCCGTGTCAAGGCCTGGCATATCCTCATAGGACCAGGCGAATATCTCGACGTAGTCTCGCAGCATTTGAATCAGTCTTTGCTTGACGCTATGTTCTAAATCAGCCCCTATTTTGACTTCTTTCTTTTCTTCGTTGTTGCCCAAGTTGATGACCTCAATTGGCTCCTCATGAGGCTGTATGGCCTTGTCTTCTTGTTCTAGCAGCCTTGCAAGTTCTCTTGGCACTTCACAATCTTCCTCACTTTCGTCCTCAGTTTGGTAGATCGGATTTTCAAAGTCATGACGGGCAATAGCAGAATCGTTGTTGACTGGATCCAGAGTGTATGTGAATCTGCAAGTTAATTATGTGAGTATGTGTGAAGAAAAAACATAGCTATTTGAAAGCGAAGAAAGAAGGAAAAAGGATCACAAAATTTAAATATGCAAGCGTCCCATGATTTTATTGAATGCACATGATCATGATATGATAAGCCCTTATAGAAGGACCTGTGTGCTAAGGCACACGGCTTTTCAAGCTCATGGTTCGATTGTTCAGGAACCACTTTTATCTTTGCACATTATACACAAAGAAAACAGGAAATGGCATTTACTCCTGGTCAAAGGAGATCACATCCTCAGCTTCCCAGTTGTTCAATCCACTGTTGTGAGCAGGGGGTACCCAGCTGTTCCAGTTGCAGTTGTCTTTTTCATCTTCCACAACATTGATTTCATTAGTGGGAAAATGAGCAGGTGATCCTTCGGGATAAGTGATATACTCTGCTGGATACGAGAGCCCAGGCTGAGATATCTCTGTTGGCTGAGCGAGATGCTCGATAAGGCCGTCCCATGCAGTCGGGATGATATTTTGAATAGGGAATTGTGCATCCTGATAAGGAGTGTATGCTGACAGAAAGCAACCATCGTTGTTTGGTATTTCTCTGGCTTCTTGAAAAGCGAAATTGTCGTCGTAATGTTCATCCCATCCAGTTGGGATAATGTCCTCCATGGCAATTTGTGAGCTCGGAGGAGCGGAATATTTCACCATATAGTCATATTTGCCGCTGGGTTCTCCTAGCGTGTCCCATACTTCTTTGGGTGGATTTTGATATTGCTCAGTGACAGGACTTGTGAAAATTTGATCATTTCCAATTTGATCACCCCATCCAGTCGGGGTAAGGTCCTCCATAGCAATATAAGAATTCTGAGGTTCGGCATACTGATAATTATACCCGCCGTTTGGTTCTCCCACAGCATCCCACATTCCCATGGAAATAGGTGGAATTTCATCTGGATACGGCTGAATGATATGGTTCATGAACACTCCTTCATCTTCAATAGCGTTTACTTCTTGGCTGACAAAGTGTGACATCAATCCTTCAGAACGAGGACTTCGATCATTCTTTTGATTTTCACTATCATAGCCCAGACCTAGCTTGTCAGATTTGTAGGGTATATCGGGAAGTTGTCCCCATACTGTGCAATCACCCTGTTCAATCATGGCTTTGGCATCTTTGAGAGAAGCCATAGTTGTAGTTGGAGTAGCAGGAATATGCTTGGTGGTAGAGACATCTGGAGAGACCACCTCAAATGATTGGCATGGAGTTTCGATGAATTCGTCCTCCAACTCGACATATTTGGAATTGCTTAGGTGACTAACCACATATTCCTCTTCGCCATAGACTGTGACAATCTTTCCTTTTACTGGATATTTTAACTTCTGATGCAGGGTAGAAGTTACAGCGTTTGCCCCATGTATCCAAGGGCGTCCAAGTAAACAGGAGTAGGCTGGGTGAATTTCCATTACGTAAAAGATAGAATCAAAGATTTGAGAACCCACTCTGATTGGGAGATTCACTTTTCCGTATACCGTTCTGGTTGACCCGTCAAAGGCTCTTACCACAACATCACTTGGTTGTAACACAACTCCTTCGAAGTCAAGCTTTTCTAGTACTGTTTTCGGTAACACGTTCAGAGAAGAACCGTTATCTACTAGCACATGAGATAGAGTGGTGCCATTACATTCAATGGAGATATGTAAGGCTTTGTTGTGATTTTTTCCAGCAGGGGTTAGATCTACATCAGAGAAACCGAGACCATTGCTCACGGTTAGATTGGCAACACAATTCTCAAATTGGTCGACTGAGATTTCTTGAGGCACATGCGCAGCTTGAAGGAACTTCATCAGAGCTTTAGCATGAGCTTCTGAATATTTTAGCAGAGATAGCATTGAGATTTTTGAAGCAGTATGCCCCAGTTGTTCGACAATATTGTAATCACTTTTGCAGATGATTTTCAATATTTCGTCCATTTCTTGCTTTGATGGATCCTCAGCAGTGATCTCTACCGGATTTTGAACTGGTTCGATCAGTGGCTCTTTGCCTCGAGTGTTGATATCTGGAATAGGAATTGGAACCTGGATTGGACTAGCAGCAATATTTGGAGAAATTTCTGGTGAAAAGATTCTTCCACTTCTCGTGATCTTGCTAGTGCCTGCAATGTTACTTACAGCTGAAGTAGTTAGTGTTGCGTCCTCTTTAGTCGAGGGATCCTGCTTAACTCCATGAATGTAAACATTAGTGTCATATCCCCATGGGACAGCTTTGTCTGAGGAGTATGGAAATGGAGTTGGTCTAACAATGACCACTGATGCCACTTTGAGTGTAGCAGAAAGTTTGAATGGAGCCTTGGTAGAGATTCTGAATGGTAAGCTGGAGATCACTGAGACGTCTTCCATTCTTATCCCGTTGGCAAAGACTTTGCCCAACATGTCCATAGAAGGGAGCCTCTCAAACATAATGATACGGCGATCCATGTATTTTTGAATTCCCATCTTTAGATTTTCACAACCATTGGGTTGGCGTGAGCAATAAAAGCAGTCGGGATCACAACCTGGAAAGTAACCAGCTTGGATGAACTTTCTTTTGACTTCGAGGAGTGGAATTGATACTTCGTTCACATCATAAATGTAAACTGTGTCTATGATAGCATTAACAGTTTTGTCATGCTTTGGCATAGGTGCTGTGATGACATTTGGAGTTTCTGGAGGATCGAACTCAATTTCTCCAGCATCTATCATGTCTTGGATTTTGTTTTTCAGGGCCCAGCAGTGATCTGCGTCATGTCCTGGACAGTTTGAATGATAGGCACATGTTGCATCAGGGCGATAATTCAGAGAAGAAGTATTGACATTCTTCGGAGGACCCCTTAATGTGATCAGATCCGCTTTAAGCAAGTGCTGCAATGCCTGAGAGATTGGCATGTTGATTTTGGTGAAAGTTCTTCTTGGTGCATCTGGTCGATGCGTATATTTTGGCTGTTGATCTTTTTGAGGTGCAGATGCGGAGATCATAACTGCCCCTACAGATTGATGCTGATCACTTTTGTGACTTGTCTGAATTTGCGCTGTATTGACCTCATTTCTGATGGGCCTTTTTGTAGTACCAGAGGAGGATCCTACTTGAATTTTTCCATTTCGAATGCCGCTTTCGACACGTTCTCCGGTTAGTATCAAGTCAGTGAAACCTGATGATGAACTTCCCAGCAAATGGCTATAGAAAGGGCCAGTTAAAGTGCCCATGAACATGTCGACTAGTTCGCGATCAGATAAGGGTGGTTGAACCCTTCCAGCCATATCTCTCCACTTTTGTGCATATTCTTTGAAACTTTCTTTTGGTCCCATAGACATGCCTCGCAATTGAGTACGAGTGGGTGTAAGATCAGCATTGTATTGGTACTGTTTGTAAAAAGCAGCAGCTAATTCTTCCCAAGTATGAACCTTGGTATTTTCTAGCTGGTAGTACCATTCGAGTTGTGTACCTGACAGACTTTCTTGGAAAAAGTGAATCCACAATTTGTTATCTGTTGTATGAGGTTGTATCTTCCTCACATAAGATCTCAAATGTAGTTTTGGACAAGAAACTCCATCATACTTTGCAAAGGTTGGAACTTTGAATTTTGGAGGGATGACAACATCCGACACGAGTCCCAGATCATTGAAATCTAAGCCAGGTATTTTTTGTATTTCCATAGCTTTCATACGATCCTCCAACTGTTGGTATTTGTCATCATCCTGTTCGTCTCCAGAATGATCTTCTTCTTCATTTGAAGAGAGAGAGGGTTTAGCAGAACCCTGGTTGCTTTGATTATCTTCTTGTTCACCATCACCGACTGTTTCAGGGATTGGTGGCTTTTTGATCTTTTTGACAGGGATCTTGATCTTCCTTCTCAGGTAACTCAAGCCTGCAGATTCTTTGGGCTTCTTCTTCTTCTTGAGTATCAGGGCTTTCAGCTCTTGTTGCCCCTTTGCCAGTTCCAGAATTGCCACTTGAACTTGGGCATTCTGTACTTCGAGATTCTTGATGCTTGCCTCAGATTCCATCTCTTCTGACTGAAATAAACAGCGAAGAGATGAGAAACCCGTCATGAGAACCTGTTATGAAATGTGTATGACTGGATGCCATGTATGCAATGTGTATGCAATGTATATGAATGCAATGTATGAAATGCAATGTATGAAATGCAATGTGTATGCAATGCATGTGAATGCATGTGTGCAATGTTTTCAAGGATCATAGAGTCTAGATTTGTTAAAGAAGCAACAAACGTTAGTTAATCAATTTATTCTTTTTCTTTGCCTCATTTGGGCTTACAAGACAGAAAATAAAATAAATGATCTTTCAGGTCTCCCGTGGGCGCTTTTTCTTTGTCCCCAGGAATGCGTTGATTCTTTGTTCTTCTTGAAGCTGTCTGGTGAGCTCGAATAGCCTTCTCTCATAGTCCTGACAGTGTTCTTTGAAGGTGTCTCTTTCCTCTTTGAGTTGAACCCAGGATTTTTGCAACTCTTCCAAGTCAGTTGGCATATCCGGGTGTAGAATAACTTGAGGTTCGTAACTTTCGACTTCTGATTTGATAGTCACAGGTAGAACAGCGGGATAGGGCATCATGAGTTTTTGAGCATGAGTACGCACCCATCTGAGGTAAAGTTCCATAGGAATAGAATTCCATTGCCCCAGAGTTTTGCTTTTTATTCTATAGACACTGTCCCAAGCCTGTATGAATCTTCGTCGGTGTCTGTGAGAATCATTCTCGTAATCAAACACAATGCCACGGATAATCATGTCATGAGGACCGTTGCTTCTTGCATATCCGAATTGGCGTAGAGCTAGAGAGGGATTGTAAGTGATACCTCCTTTAATGCCAAGGAGTGGCACATTAGGGTATTCTCCACAATGATCAATGATAGTAATGTCTCTTTGAAAGAAGTTGTTCCATCGGATATCTGAATGAGATAAAGACATGATTCTGTAAGACCATTGTGCTCTTTGTTCATTTCTCAGTACTGATCGGGGAAGATGACATGTAAACCACCTAGCCAGCAGTGGTATACAGCACATGAGAGTTCCTCGCTTCTTCGTGGTACGAGTGTGTAGAGAGTGTAGGATGTCTCCCAGCAATGTTGGTACCGGGTTGCGAATTAGGAAAAGGTTGATGATGTGTACACTTATGAACTGGTCGGAATTAGGGAACAAAACCAACCCATAGATCAAAAGAGCCATAACTTCTTCAAAAGCTGGATAACTTTTGTTTTCTAGCAGTAGTCGAGCCTTTTCCAGTAAGAATTTGGCAAGCAAACCCTCAACTCCACTCTTTGTTTCCCAATTGGATTTGATTTCTGACTTTTGCAAATGTAAAGCAGCAGCAATGACTTCAGGTTTTGGTTTTCTTTCTAAACCAGTGAAAGGTAATTGATCTCGGATTGGTAATCCAATTAATTCAGAGAATTCTTCCAAAGTGGGTACCAACTGGTAATCAGGAAATGTGAAGCAATGATGTTCAGGGTCGAAGAACTGGAACAGGACCCGTATCATGTCTTCTTCAAACTTTGAGGTAACCAAATGGAGTAGGTGACCATGCTTTTCAGTGAATTGAGCATTCCTGGGGAATTCTGCTACCAAGACTTTGAGTTCAGATGGCACCGTTGAGATATTGATTCGGATGTAATCTCTGGTGGCGGGAGCCATTACCTGCAAAAACAAAAGTAAACTCTTTGATCCTTGAAATGTGTAGTGCAAAAATGATGTGTTTATGATGCAAACATGTGGCACACAAAAACAAATCAAACAATAGCCTTAGGTTTAAAGGCTTGCATGAGGTTGATAGGTGATACCCTCCCCTCTGAAGTTGAGTTGGTTGAAAACCTGTCCTAGAATAGTATTCGGGTTCTATGATCCTTGGAGACAACATCTCAATACGGCGCTCGGACGGCCGATCAAGAATATTCCTCGAGGATAACTAGCTTCGATCAATTTCAAAGCTAGCCACTTAATAGGCCACAAGTCAAGTTCAACTAAAAGGTTCTAAGACAAATTAGTGTTAATGACACTTCGGAAGCCTAATATACTCCTTGATCGCTTTCAAGGGACATCAGTATAAACCAAAGTATCACACTAACGATGACTACCAGATCAACCGTATCGGTACATGCCGTACAGTTTCCTTGGTCTATTGTCATATACTTAAGGTATCTCGAGATTCGGGTTAGAATCTTTCACACAAGCAAAGTACCCAAGCAAACCTGTGAAAAGTAAAGCAATCAGATCAAACATTTGAAAACATCGAAATGATCTATAAAGGTAACCCCTTTTGAAAACATTTTGAATTTGTATTCCCCAGCAGAGTCGCCAGTTCTGTGGACCGTCCTTTCGGGCCATACCCCTCCGTGGGTGGGATACGTGAACTGACTCTTTTTTGTCGATCGGACGCTTTCGCGTCACTTTTGAAAAAGTTTACAGAGTCGCCACCGACCTTTTATTTTATCCAATGAAGGAAAGGTTTATAAAAGAAACAGAAAAAAGACCTTTGAGAGATTCTGGGTAAGGGGGTAGGTTATACAAAGGGAAGGTGTTAGCACCCTTTGTATCCATGGTTATCCATGGGCTCTTTAGTTTGCTTAGCTCATTTGCTTTACTTTTCAATTAATTCGGAATGCTTTACCTGTGTTTTTGAAATACCTTTGCAAATAGAATTTGTAATGATCCTTGTGCGGATATATACAAATGCTTGTTTATCTTTCGAAAGATGTTTTGAAAAGATCGTTAATTTTGTAATGATCCGTGTTTGGATGTATACAAAATATTGTCTTTTGGAAAATTCGTTTTAAAAAAACAACAGTGTATGAGAATTTTGTTTGTTTTGATTTTGAGCAAGCAAACTAGGAGGTCTACCCTGAGTTAGGAGGTCTTTATCCTTGTTCCCTTTAAAAATCTATCCATTCGTCGGATATAAACAAAAGGTTCGATTTTGTACTCGAAACAGTAGAAATGTAACTTTGATTTTGAAAAGAGTGAAAAGGGGTTACCCTAGGAGGTGCAAATGTGATTGTGATTGAATTCAGATATTTATCTTTGAAGTTAGTGATCTGACGGTTCAGTTTTATCTTTGACATACACGCAGTTTATATGGGTGCTGGAAATTAAAATGCGGGAATGTAAAGTGCAGAAAGTAAATCTACGCTATTACATCGATTGTGCGGGAAATGTAAACTAGCCTATTTACATGAATTTGACATCCTATACATTTATCTAGGAATTTTAAATTGCAAGAAATAAAAGGCATATTTTTGTATTTTTGTGATTTATTTTAAATATAATTAATGCATTATTAATTAATTTAAAATAAAGAAAAGATGGAAATATGATTAAACCTAGCAAATAAGTTTAAAAATATGTACAAAATGTTTGTTAATTGATTTTAGAACAAAACTAATTTTTTTGGAATTTTTGAAATTTGTTTTTGGATATTTTAAGTTAATCAAAACATAATTATGCAAATAATTACACAAATAATTAAAACTTAAAGAGAAAATTATCCTAAATATGTACAAAATTAGTTTATGATATATAAACAATATTTAACACAAAGAACAATTTTTTTTATGATTTTTTAACTAATTAAAATAATTAATAAGCAAATATACAAATACATACTAATTAATTATGAAAAATATTGAAATTTTGAAGAAAAATAAAATATTTTTGTTTCATAAAATAATATATTATTTTAGAAGTTTAAAATATTTTTTGTGGAATTTTTGGAAGTTTTTAACTATTTTTAATTAATTTATCAAAGAAACTAAAATAAAAATAGAAAATAAAATTAAAAATATAAGGATACTGATCTGGTGTGGCAATTAATGAAGGAGCATGGTGAGCTTGCATGTGTGAGGCGTTGGATTGGCTTTGAGATTGATCCAAGGGCACAGATTTGTAGGTGCATGGTATGATGGTGTACACTGAATCCAAGGGGATTCAAAGTCTTTGCAGGGGCCCACGCTGGATTGACCAGCGAATAAGATTTGAGGGAAGGGCCACCTTGGCGCGCTGAAAAGTCAGACGAACCACGCTTGGACGCGTGGTCGTCTTCAACCTCCAGAAGTGAGGTTTTCAGCTTCAAATAGCGGGGGTTTTTAACCTCCCCTATTTGGACGTTAAAATTCCAGTTTTTTAACAACCTATGAACCTGCAAAAAATACGAGTTAGCAATAGAAACAAGTGACCCAGATCCACTAATTAGAGTGTCCTGAATCCAAATATGTCATTTGTTTTAAGGTTTGAAGCTCCTAGCTATGGATACGAAGAAGATGAAGCTTAAACACTCATGGACTCGTTTTAATGGTGGAGCCTGATCCTCACGTTGGAACACTCATGCTAAGGCCCAAATCACACATATAGGTCCCCATAAGGATGTTAGGGTGGTTAGTTTGCAGTGAAATTAGTTGCATATACAAAAACGAAAATAAAACTCATATGTACATGAAGAGCTTTAAGTGCTTTATACGACTCTCATATGTCTATATTTAGAGCTCAATCTTACTCTATAATGTTTGAGGAGATGATTAGAAGTGTTTATTGGTATTGATATTGATTGGAAATTTGAATTTGAAAATTACAAAGTATATGCAAATTTTGAGAATTTTTGTGATATTTCTTGCTATACTCTTGCCCTATTTCCTGTGTCCCTTCCGTCTGTCCATTGTGGATGTATGATGCTTCTTTTATAGCCCAAAGGCTGCTTGGAAGTGAAGCAAGAAGCCTTGTTGTCTTTGTTGAAAGTTTGATTTTTAAAATATTAAAAATCTTTGAATTGTTGACCAAGCTTGACTCCATTCAATGCTCTTGTCTTGCTCTTCAATTCTTGCAGAAAAAATGAAGATTCCTTGAAGTGAGTCATACTTGGAGGCCAAGCAACCATTATCCATGCATTTTCCTTTTAATTTTAATCTTAAAGTAAGATAAAATTATGCAAAAAATGGCCAATAAAGATGTGGGCTTTGTCTTGGTCGTGGGAGGCCCATAGTAACATGGCAAAGATGTTTGGACCATAAAAACTTGGACTCATTTGGAAAAAAAACATTTTTGAGCAATGTTGATTTCATGCATTTTCCCAAAATTTAGCCAACTTCAACAAGGTGTAAATCCTTCAATTTTTGTCATATGAAGGAGATCTTGCACTTTTTGGAAACCTCAAAGAGTCCTCTAACCAATGTCTTTGGTCTCATGTCAAAATGATTTTTGGTTCTCCTTGTGTGTCCATTTGAAAAAAGTGTCTTTTTGTTGACTTTGAAAATGACCTGTAATGTCTTTGGCCATATTTTTCAAATGGTGAATGCTATGACCATGGGATCAATTGCATTTGAAAGATAATTGAATTTCCTTCAAAATGAGCTTTGGTTGACATTTTTTGGATGAAGGATGAGAGAGTTATGATCAGTCAAAGTTGAGTTGACTTTTCAGGCAAAAACCCTAATTTTGAATCTTAGGGTTTTGTTGATTTTTGATCTTTCCTTGATGAATTGTGATCATCCAATGATCAAATGTTGAATCCTTTGACAAAATATGGATTTTGACAAAAAATTTCATTTTTGACTGTCAGTTGACTTTTTTGGTCAAACGGGTCGTCTGTTGACTGTTTGAGCTGCTGACGGTGCGTCTGAGTGAATTGAAGTTTGAAAATTTGTATGATGGTACTTTGAGATGTATGGATGTATATGAAATCCATTTGAGCTCTCAAAACTTGTTGCTCCTGTTAAAACAAGAAAAACCCTGATTAGGGACTGTCTGTATAGGAGGCAGTTAAGCGTACCTGATTTTTGTGCAGTGTTGAGTTTCTGCTAATCATGTGATATTCAGAAGACTTCTAACACAAAAATCTTGGAAATTTGAATTGTGAATGATTGATTTGATTGATTGTACAAATCACTGTGAATTGTACTGTCTGCAGTTTATCTGTCAACCGACTGTTCGTGTACTGAAGCAGCAGTTAAAGTGAAAAATCAACCGTCAAAGTTAATTTTCTTTTTTTTTTTTTTTTTTTTTTTTGTTGTTATTTTTGTTTTTGTTTGGTGTGAAGCATGAAAATTTATTTACATGACTTGTTAGAAAACAGAAACATAATAAATAACTGATATTTACGGTATGCGGGCAAAATTACCGATAATAACCTGAAAATTGTTAAATGCACAGAAATAGAAATATTTGACTGGCAGAAACACACAAAATATTATCTTAGTAATTAAGCAATATTATGACAAATAGTACAACATTTAATACTGACAGTATAAATATTACATACTATTGAACAGTACGATGAATAGACGGTACGTTTAAGAAAATAAGAAACACGGCAAACTTTAAAAATGACGGTTGATGAACCATGCTATGATCAATAACATGTAGAGGATTGGGAATGCAACCATTGCAGGTCCACACTTCTCAGGACTGTGTAGGCAGAAGAAAGTCATGATCACCGTAGCAATGGTGATGACTGTAAGAAACAGTGTCTCTATCCATTTTGCCATTCTTGCTAGGAAAGAAGAAAGAAAATGGATGATGAAGTAGAAATTTGAAAGATGATTTAGAATTTGATGTGAGATTTGTGGGAAGAATGAGAGGTATTTATAGAATGGAAAGATGATAGAGACGTTGGGGAATGATGTGATTCCGTACAAAAGGAAATTTGAGTGGTAGTGAGATTTGAAAGAAAGTGTAAGGTATTGTTGGGAAAAGAGAGATGGATAGGATAAAGTTGAGATTTGAATTTGAAAGGATAGATTTGAAAAGATTTTGAAAATAATGGAATATAGCACAAAAGTTAGTGGGAAAACAAAAACAATTGTTACCAGTACAGTGTGAGTTTCCTGCTTTTGCGCCTGCAAAAAGATTTAACCCTGCATGAACTGTGTTAGTACTATTTATCTGTAAAATAAATAAATAGTATTTGTGAAGTAAAGAACAGTATTTGGCGTTTGCGTAAGAATAAATTCCACTGTAAGCCAAGTTACTGTGTAAGAAAAATTCTGAAAACCAAGTTCTTCATATGTCAGGATATTTTGAAAAAATCCATGTTTATATGAGACTCTTAATTTTCATATTGAAACTTTCCTGAAAAAAGAAGTGGGCAAATTTTGGGGTATAACAATAAGCATATGAATATGTCTCCCCCTGAGATTAACAATCTCCCCCTGAGATAAATAATCTCCCCCTGAAATAAATACTCGAAGAACTTTAATAAAAGACTTCCCTGATTATTTCGGTAGAGACGATCATATAAACTTTTGTCTCCAGAGAATTCATAGCTTCTGACTTCTGCTTCCATAGGACAGCTTCAGAACTAGAATTTCCTTAGATCCTTAGAACACTCACAGCTTCTGATTCCTGCTTCCATCTAGGACAGCTTCAGAACTTGAATTTCTTTGATCTTCTGAACATTCACAGCTTCTGATTTCTGCTTCCATTCAGGACAGCTTCAGAACTTGAATTTCTTTGATCTTCTGAACATTCACAGCTTCTGATTTCTGCTTCCATTCAGGACAGCTTCAGAACTTGAGTTTTCTGGATCTTTAGAACATTCGCAGCTTCTGATTTCTGCTTCCCTCGGATAGCTTCAGAGCTTTGAATTTCTACCAACATCACTTCATGCTAGATTTGTATCAGAACATTGTTGAATGTACCAGAGCATCATCTGAGCATCTCTACATCCTGAAATGTTACAGAACAAAAACTAAACGACAAAAGTCAGCATGAACGAGTTAGAACATAAAATGTATGTTTGAACACATTATATGAATCAGAGCCATATAGGCTGAAATAATGTATCAGAGCAAATAATGTATCAGAGCCATAACATTATATGTATCAGAGCAAATAGAATTTTGTCAGAATAAATAGACAAATATAGATCAAATTCTATTATCAGTGCTTCTGATTCATTCTTCTTTCTTGCTTCTGATTTCTGAAGCTTGACAGCACTCGGCTTGCTTCAGTTTCCATGGTTTTGCTTCTTGTGTTTGCTTTGAAGATTCTCTTCAGTATACCTGCAAAACACTTAAACCATATAGAACTTGCAGTTCTTGTTAGTAAATGTGTGGGAGCTTTACCCAGCAACTGATAGATTTAATCAAATCATTTATCATTTATCTTCTCCCCCTTTTTGTCATAACATCAAAAAGAATATTTCAAAACGATTCAGATGTATAAAACGACAAATAAAAAACACTGGAATGTAAAAGCAAGGAAATTTTTTTTTATTGATAATAAAAAAAAAAGGATTACAAGAAATGAATGCAGGAAAACAGATGCAACAAGGAGAGGAAACTACAAAGACCAAAAGACTAAGATCCTAGCCTACGCAAAATCCGCGCCAGAACATCATGAATCCCGTCAGTGCTTGTAGCTTGCCTTGTCATGAAGGAACGAAACTCAGCATTGGCTGCTTCTTGCGCGTCCAAACGAGAAGCCAGCATAGCTTGATTCTGATGAAGAGTTTCCAAGGTCTCCATCAGAGCTGAGGTTTCACCAGAAGAAGAAGCACCAGTATTTCTGCCCAGAGGGACAGCAATCTCAGCAGGGTGATCTTCTGGAAGATCTTCAGCTTGTGCATCTTCCATTTCCTCATCTGAGTCTGACTCAGAAGTAGCCTTAGCATATTCTGGTTCAGGCAGCTCAGAAGTTCCATCTTCCAATGCTTGAAGAATAGCTGCTAGGTTTGTTGGAGGAGTAGGACCAGCAACTTCAGCACGATAAACCACTACTGGAAAGACCATGTGAGGTGCTTTTTCAGAAGGGTTCATTCTGAACCAGTTGAACAGCCACTGAAAATCTCCAGTCAGCACAGGAAACCATGGTCTCCACACCACGATGTCTCTGCAGAGATTTTCTTCTTCCAACTCATCTGCTGGTATCTTCCTTTCAAGAACATTTCTGTTCCTGATGAGATGGTGATGGCTGCTCTCACCGACTTCCAACCGGAGACCACGAACACCAGGAGCTTCAGACATAATCCTTCTCTGAGTGTCTGTAGCCTTATCCAGAAAATCCTGACGAAAGGTATTCCAAAGGTTGTTTGTAGCATACTCATCCAGATGATTAAGGTGAGCAGCACCTAGAATCTCCAACCAGCCATTTACATCAGCATGTAAAAGCTCCAGATATGTTTGAGTGGTAGGGGTTGGAGGGTTGACAGTGAACCTTGAGTCGGGAAGAACAACACTATAGGGATTAGGTGTTCTGGTGGGAAAAGGGTATGAGAGAGATGAAGAAATATCTGATGGAAGGGTTGAAGGAGAGGAGATATCAGATGGTGAAGAAGGTGGTTCCGAGAGGATGAATGAGGAGGAAGAGGTGGTGGAGGTCTTTGAAGAGGGGGGTGATTGAGGGGAACCGTCAAGGGGTTGATATACTTTGAGAGGATCATAGGAGATCCTAACTCTTTTAGGTTTGGTTTCTGGTTCAGCAGATGCCTTTCTCTTTTGTTTCCTATCAATGTCTTGATTCCCAGAGCTTGACGATGGATTCATGATGAATTTTCATATATTGGAAACTGCTAGGGTTTATGATATGAAAAGAGAGAGAGACGAAAAAGAAACCGAATGCAGAGAGAGAGAGAAATATGAGAGGGAAAAGAAACGTTTGAAGAGTATAAAAAGAAAACTGAAAGAGAGTAAATGATGAAAAGCATTTAATGTTACGTGACATGAGGAGAGATAATAATGACAAAAGACGTGATTTGCACAGTTACCTAAGTAGACGTCCCCTCAACTGCACGCACGCTTGTCCAGGAATAGTGAACACGTGTTTACCATCTGGATAGCCAGTTACAGCTGTTTTGCTTTTGTAGAGATTCTGAATCAACTTAGACACTGAAACGTTAGTAATAACAGAATCATAATTTCTAATTGATTTCTATCAGAACTTCTTAAAAAAAATTTCATATCAAAGGATACTCATACGTAAGAATTTTTCATCTTCTCATTCTGAGCTTGTTTCTGAAGACCCTTTTTGTACCAATTATATTGAATCCATCTGGTCTAGGAACAAGATCCCAAACATCATTCCTTGTAAACTGATTCAGTTCTTCTTGCATAGCAATTATCCAGTCTGGATCTTCTAGAGCATGATCAACAGAAGTTGGCTCGATCAAAGATACAAGACCTAATTGACAGTCTGCATTGTTCTTAAGGAATGCTCTTGTTCTGATTGGATCATCCTTCTTTCCAAGAATGACATCTTCTGAATGACCAGAGATGAGTCTGGATGATTTTCTGACAGATGGTTCTTCAGAAATGCTTAGATCCTCCAGAGAAGCTGATACTTGATCTTCTGGTTCTTTGCTTCTGAGGAGTTCTGCTTCTGATGCGTTGCTTCTTGGCTCAACAACTTCTGATATATCAATATCACAATCTGCAAAATTATCAAACTGCTTTGGTTTTTCAGAACCAAGCTTATCATCAAACCTGATATTGATTGATTCTTCTACAATCAATGTTTCAGTATTGTATACTCTGTAGCCTTTTGAGCGTTCAGAATATCCAAGAAGGAGACATTTTTGTGCTTTGGAATCAAACTTACCAAGATGATCTTTAGTGTTCAGAATAAAGCATACACATCCAAAAGGATGGAAATATGAAATGTTGGGCTTTCTATTCTTCCACAATTCATAGGGAGTCTTATTTAGAATAGGTCTGATAGAGATTCTATTCTGAATATAGCAAGCAGTGTTTATTGCTTCTGCCCAGAAATGCTTAGCCATATTGGTTTCATTGATCATGGTTCTGGCCATTTCTTGCAGAGTCCTATTCTTTCGTTCTACAACCCCATTTTGCTGTGGAGTTCTAGGACAAGAGAAATCATGGGCAATACCATTTTCTTTGAAGAACTCTTCAAAGGATCTGTTCTCAAATTCACCACCATGATCACTTCTAACCTTTATGATTTTACACTCTTTTTCAGATTGAATCTGAATGTAGAAATCAAAGAACACTGAATGAGTCTCATCCTTGTGTTTTAAGAATTTTACCCAAGTCCAGCGGCTATAATCATCTACGATGACTAATCCATATTTCTTCCCTCTGACAGATGCTGTTTTGACTGGGCCAAACAGATCAATGTGCAAGAGTTCTAATGGCCTTGAGGTAGAAACAACATTCTTGGACTTGAATGCAGGTTTGGAGAACTTGCCCTTCTGACATGCTTCACAAAGAGCATCTGATTTGAATTTCAGATTAGGGAGTCCTCTGACCAGATTCAGTTTGTTAATCTGAGAAATCTTTCTCAAACTAGCATGACCTAATCTTCTGTGCCAGACCCACTGCTCTTCAGAAACAGACATAAGACAAGTCACCTTCTGACTCATAAGATCTTGCAGATCTGTCTTATAAATGTTGTTCTTCCTCTTGCCTGTAAATAGGATTGAGCCATCCTTCTGATTTACAGCCTTGCAAGACTCTTGATTAAAGATTATATCATAACCATTGTCACTCAATTGACTGATAGATAAGAGGTTATGTGTTAATCCTTCCACAAGAAGTACATTAGAAATGGAAGGAGAGTTACCAGACTTTATAGTTCCAGAGCCAATTATCTTGCCCTTCTGATCTCCTCCAAACTTGACTTCTCCTCCAGACTTAAGCACCAGGTCTTGGAACATAGACCTTCTTCCTGTCATGTGTCGCGAGCATCCAGAGTCCAGGTACCATGACATGTTGTGCTTTGTCCTTTTTGCAGTCAAGGATATCTGCAATAGGAATAATCTTATCCTTAGGTACCCACATTTTCTTGGGTCCTTTCTTGTTAGATTTTCTCAAGTTCTGATTGAACTTGGGTTTAACATTGTAAGCAATAGGAGGAACAGCATGATAATTCTTAATGTGAGTTTCATGATATTTCCTAGGTTGTGTCACATGCTTTTTGGTGTGTGTTATGTGAAAACTTTGAGCATGTGAAGTGTGCCTAATATCATGGGAGTGGCCATACTTGAACTGATCATACAATGGCTTGTATGTGATTTTCATTTCATCAACAGGTTCAAGTTTGTATGGGGTTTCACCCTCAAAACCAATGCCGACTCTTTTGTTTCCAGACACAGCATATATCATAGAAGCTAGCTGACTTCTGCTAATACTTCTAGATAAGAACTTCCTGAAACTTAAATCATATTCTTTCAGAATATGGTTTAGACTAGGAGTGGATTTTTCTGAATCAGAAGGAGATCCAACATTATTGGATAATTTTAAAAGTTTTTCTTTTAATTCAGAATTCTCCAACTCAAGCTTCTTTGTTTCAAATTCAAATTGCTTTTTTAGCTTTTTGTATTTGAGACTAATCTGAGACTTGAGTTCCAGAAGTTCAGTTAGGCCGGAAACTAACTCATCTCTAGTAAGTTCAGAAAATACCTCTTCAGAATCTGATTCTGATGTAGATTCTGATCCGTCATCTTCTGTCGCCATCAGCGCACAGTTGGCCTGCTCATCTTCTGAATCATCTTCTGACTCATCCCAGGTTGCCATAAGACCTTTCTTCTTATGAAACTTTTTCTTGGGACTTTCCTTCTGAAGATTTGGACATTCGTTCTTGTAGTGTCCAGGCTCATTGCATTCATAGCACATGACCTTCTTCTTGTCAAATCTTCTATCATCAGAAGATTCTCCACGTTCAAATTTCTTTGAACTTCTGAAGCCTCTGAACTTCCTTTGCTTGGTCTTCCAGAGTTGATTTAGCCTTTTGGAGATCAAGGACAGTTCATCTTCTTCTTCAGATTCTGATTCTTCAGGATCTTCTTCTCTAGCCTGAAAAGCGTTAGTGCATTTCTTGATATTGGATTTTAATGCAATAGACTTACCTTTCTTTTGAGGCTCATTTGCGTCCAGCTCTATTTCATGACTTCTCAAGGCACTGATAAGCTCTTCCAGAGAAACTTCATTCAGATTCTTTGCAATCTTGAATGCAGTCACCATAGGACCCCATCTTCTGGGTAAGCTTCTGATGATCTTCTTTACGTGATCAGCCTTGGTGTATCCCTTGTCAAGAACTCTCAATCCAGCAGTAAGAGTTTGAAATCTTGAAAACATCTTTTCAATGTCTTCATCATCCTCCATCTTGAAGGCTTCATACTTCTGGATTAAAGCTAGAGCTTTAGTCTCCTTGACTTGAGCATTTCCTTCATGAGTCATTTTCAAGGACTCATATATGTCATAGGCCATTTCCCTGTTAGATATCTTCTCATACTCAGCATGAGAGATAGCATTCAGCAAAACAGTTCTGCATTTATGATGATTCCTGAAAAGCTTTTTCTGATCATCATCCATTTCTTGCCTTGTCAGCTTTACGCCTCTGGCATTTACAGGATGTTTGTAACCATCCATCAGAAGATCCCATAGATCACCATCTAGACCCAGAAAGTAACTTTCCAGTTTATCTTTCCAGTATTCAAAGTTTTCACCATCAAATACCGGCGGTCTAGTATAACCATTGTTACCGTTGTATTGCTCAGCAGAGCCAGATGTAGATGCAGGTGTAGGTGTAGTCTTTTCACTTTCATCAACCATCTTTTACTGAAGCGTTTTTCTCTTCCTGAATCTTTTCTAAACACGGTTAAGTGCTTGCACCTTAGAACCGGCGCTCTGATGCCAATTGAAGGATAGAAAAACACTTAGAAAGGGGGGGTTTGAATAAGTGTAGCTTTAAAAAACTTGACAGATAAAAATAAATTGCACAGTTATTTTTATCCTGGTTCGTTGTTAACTAAACTACTCCAGTCCACCCCCGCAGAGATGATTTACCTCAACTGAGGATTTAATCCACTAATCGCACGGATTACAATGGTTTTCCACTTAGTCCGCAACTAAGTCTTCCAGAGTCTTCTGATCACACACTGATCACTCCAGGAACAACTGCTTAGATACCCTCTAAGACTTTTCTAGAGTCTACTGATCAACACGATCACTCTAGTTACAACTTGCTTAGTTCACTCCTAAGACTTCCTAGAGTATTCTGATCAACACGATCACTCTAGTTCCTTACAACTTAATGTAATCAATCTAAGAGTATTACAAATGCTTCTTAAAAGCGATAATCACAACTGTGATATTTCTCTTAATCGTTTAAGCTTAATCTCACTAAAATATTACAACAGCAATGTAGTGAGCTTTGATGAAGATGAAGATTCTGAGTTTAGATTTGAACAGCGTTTCAGCAAGTGTTTTTGAATAATCTTGTTCAGAATTGTTAAACTTGCTTCTCATCAGAACTTCATATTTATAGGCGTTGGAGAAGATGACCGTTGAATGCATTTAATGCTTTGCATGTTCCGTACAGCATCGCATTTAATGTTATACGCTTTTGTCAACTACCTCGAGCCTTGTTCACGCTGTGTCTACTGACGTAGCCTTTAATAGCTTTTAACGTTCCTTTTGTCAGTCAGCGTAGCTTGCCACTTGTACTTCCTTCTGATCTGATGTTTGTGAATACAACGTTTGAATATCATCAGAGTCAAACAGCTTGGTGCATAGCATCTTCTGATCTTCTGACCTTGAAGTGCTTCTGAGCGTGATACCATCTTCTGAGCTTCAGTGCTTCTGATCTCTTGTTCTTCTGATGCTTCCATAGACCCATGTTCTGATTCTGCTTCGACCATCTTCTGATGTCTTGCCAGACCATGTTCTGATGTTGCATGCTGAACCCTTTGAGACAAAGCTTCTGAGCGCTGAATTATGCGTACTCTTTATATATATTTCCTGAAAGGGAAATTGCATTGGATTAGAGTACCATATTATCTTAAGCAAAATTCATATTATTGTTATCATCAAAACTAAGATAATTGATCAGAACAAATCTTGTTCTAACAATAATTACCGAGTCCCGTCGGAGACGAGGTCCTCACATACCGGACTCAGGACAATTTAGCTAGACATTAAATTAAACTCAAACAAACTAAACATGGTAATTGAAATTAAAGACAACATGTTAATGAAATTAAACAAAGCAGTAAATAATAATAAACAATACAATAAATAACCTGTAACACTTGAAATAAATGCATAATTGAAATAACTTGATTCATGACGGCAAGATTTTGATCCAAGAAATTACAAAGATAACGGCTTAAATACTAATGGTGGAGTAGTTCCTCCATGTGAGAAACTACTCCTTTTACATTTGTAATATCTGCCTAGAACATAACTAAGAATAATACTGCTCTGAACAAGAAAATTAGAAAAATGAACGAGAGAGAGGAAACTTTCACAATGATGCACGCTTCCTTTTATAAAGTAGGTTTCGTAACCCCTTGTGCCAGAATTTAGGAGAGGTGGGTGTTGGTTGCTGAGAAATCGGAGGAATCGGTTGAGTCGTTCTTGCTGTTGCAGAACGTGGAGAAAAAGCTGGGGAGTTAAGGTTTTGCTGATGTGGATGATTTGGGGGCGGGGGCCACGTGGCCAAGGGGTGACCGCCCGTCACCCCCATTTTCTTTTCTTTTTTTCTTTACGTGAGTGGTGCCAAGGTGGGGGGCCCCAAAGCAAGGGGCGGGCGCCCCACCTTGTATATTATTTTATTTTTATTTTTTTCTTCTTTTTTTTTTCTTTCTTTTTTTCTTTCCTCTCTTTTTCTCTTCTTTCATTTTCTCTCCTTCTTCTTTATTTCCTTCTTCTTTTCTTTACATTTTCTTTTGTAGCCATTTTTTATAATTGAATACCTGAAACACAACAAAATACCGACATAATAAAACATAAACAAATAAAAATTAAATGAAACTCATGCGAATCTAGTCAAATATACGATATAATTTCCTGTTATCAAATTCCCCCATACTTAAACCATTGCTTGTCCTCAAGCAATCAACCAACACGGTAAAAGAAATGATTAAACGCGGTTTGAAACAAGGGTACGAAACGACTCCTAATCATATGCGGTTGCTAGGTTAATCTTAGATCGATAGGTATTAAACGTCAACACCAAAAACACCGTAATAACACAAAATCACAATACGCGATCAAAAACTCCCACCGCATGCAAACCAGTATGAATCATTCTATTATAACTCAACCTATTTCTTTTGCTTTATTTCACCTACTTTTATTCGAGCGCAATCACATTAAGCCCTTTATCCTTGCACGCACATAGTAGAGTAGTCGGTTAGTGATTCTGATCCTTAGCCACGGGATTCTGATACATAAGTTTGGTAACCCCTTTTATTTATCCAATTGCAAGTTATGGGGGATCTGACTGTAGTCCGTCCTACCAAGTTCAGCGTCAAACACCTCTAAACCAATTGACAACGAATTATTTTGTTATATTTTTGTAGGTTCCACAACCGTTGGGTTAAGTGACCGGGTGAGGGTCATCTAACTTAATTGGTGTATTCCCTATTTTCAATTTTATTAAAGCATGAAATTTTAAAATTTTTGGGATCATTCACTTATATTCATCGACTCCCTACGTAGTTTGTGCTTAAGATGGTGCCGACTGCTAATATAAACTACTCGGGTTAATTTAAAACTCAAACTTAAGGTTTCGGCATAACAGGAACTCAATTTGGTTCACAAACTTAGGGGGGTTTGGGGTGTTGAAACAGTATCGATTTTGTCGAAGCTTTCCCAAGTCTATCTAATAGAGCCTAAAGTGACAACCTATATACTTTCAGAGTGTGAGCACCATGCATCAAAAAAAGAAAAATTTGGTTAGAGGTTAAAATTTTAAAATTTCGGGGAAATTCCATAGCAACTGAAAATCACGTATAAATACTCGACAACACATGCAATAAAATAGAAAACAAATAAATCAAACTAGAAAGCGATAAATAGAAAGCGGTAATGCTCCTCCCCCACACTTAAAGCAAACATTATCCTCAATATTTTGATAAAAGGTGGATAAAGGAAAGACAGAACCTGTATGGATGCTATTGGTGGGATATCACGACCAAATCCGCTCCGCGTCAGGAGGAAATTGAAATTCTGGTATGACAGACTCAAGATGTCATTCACAATGTCAAGACATCTGATATGTTATTAACTTAGCCAAGGTGATCAGTGGTTTTCACACATATATTTACCATTGTTTTTAAGTATTATTAAGTTATGTTATTTAGTGTTTTATTTCATTATTCGTCATTTTATGCTTTGGTTGTATGTTTTAATGTTTTCAGGATCATATGAATAAATCGGGAAATAAGGAAGAAAAGTGGAGTTCTGAAGGCTGCACGACCCGTGCAGACCTGCACGACCCGTGCAGACCTGCACGGCCCGTGCAGAATCAAATGTCATCTCCCATACAAAAACCAGAGAGTTTGCACGGGCGCCCGTGCAGCTTGGCACGGCCCGTGCAAGAAGGTCTGAAGCTTGAAGATTTTATTGGCAAAGTCTGGGAGTTGCACGGGCTGTGCAGACCTGCACGGCCCGTGCAGGTTGCGCGGACAAAATTTCTATTTTTTTGGAATTTTCAAGTACACTCATCCGGAAGGGCAACTTTAGCATTTGACTTGGCTGTAATTGACCTAGACTATTTAAGTTAATTTCAAAATTTGCCAGAGGGACTTTTGGACAATTTAGAGAAAAGAATACAAGAGGAGATTGGAGAAAGCAAGGGTTTGGGAGAGAAGAAGATCTTCATGAACGGAAGCAATTGAAGATTCAATCTCCTCCAATTTCTTGTAATGTCTTTATTCATTATTATGTTTTCTTTGAATACTATGAGTAGCTAAACCCCCCAATGCTAGGGGGGTGGCTCTGATTTAACTTTGTAATGACTCTGAGTTTGCAATTGCAATAACAATCATGTTTGTAATTGTTGATTTATTCTCTTGATGTTTCTAATGCTTTTCCTTTCGGACAAATTGGAATTGATCTATGATTATCATTTAGGCGGACCACCATTGATAATGCTTTCATGAGAATATGCTATAATAGATATTACCTAGGACTAGGAATACCTTATAGTAACCGGATATTCTGGATAACTTAATTGCTTGATTTCATTGTAAACCTCTAAGGACTTAGGGTTTAGGATGAAGGATCAAAGGTTTGTTCACTAAGGACTTAGGATCAAACAACCTTAAGAACCAGTAATTGATTATTTAAAATAAGTTGTTGCAATAGAAATTTCAGAGTTGTTACATTGTCAATCATCCACTATCCCTAGCATGTTACTCACATTTGTTACAAAGTCAATTTCATTTACTGCTTATTCTATTTTTCGTTAAGATATAATTACCAAACAAAACCCCAACATTAGTTTTTGTTTAATTGAACTATAATTTGAACTCGATATTAACGTGCAGTCCTTGAGATCGACATTCGGGGAATTTCCCTATTATTACTACAGAGGCAAAATAGTACACTTGCTATTTTTTCGATCACAAGGCAGAACTAAAAGATCCCCCAATTTTTAATTACCCCTAAGAAGGAGTCCATGAGCATTGGGTTCATATATGTTCAGTCAACATAACCAGATTGTAATCTTTATTGGTTCTGTAAAAGGAACAGCTACCAAACCTGAATCTGATGTTATACACGATGTTATAATATTCTAAGACTGAACAAACAATACAGTGCAGAAGATAAATAACACAGTTAATTGTTAACCCAGTTCGGTTTAACTACCTACTCTAGGGGCTACCAAGCCAGGAAGAAGATTTCACTATCAGTAGTACTATTTTATGTAAACACCCTCTAGTTTACCTAGTCACTACCCAATGCAACCTTTATCTCAGATATCCATCCAAGACAAGAGAACCTCTGCTCACTCCCTAGTGATACCTAACTGTTATAACCCTGCAACAGCTATTTACACAACTAACAATAAATAATATCTTGATCTTGCTTCACAGCCTCAATCAAGAACACAATACTCAACTCTTACCTACAGGTTTCGAGTGAGAACAATAACTTCTCTTACCTTCTGTCATACCCTAATTTTGACCCCCCTGAGATGTCACACCTCCAAACTTTTCATCAAGTTAAAACAAATGCTCAAAGCAGTCATTTATTACCTTGATACTTAGTCGAGGGTGCTCAGGAACAAAAGAGCTCAGGCAAAGGATCAATCAATAGAAGGATTAGTCTCCAATACAATCATAGGACTCAAAAACTTCATTTTTATTCACCAATGATTGATTAGACACCCATCACCTGGACTCAGGTTTGCTTACTTCACCAGTCTAGGGTTTTGAGCCCATCAAGGACTAAAATCAGGGATCACATTTGGGAAACCCTAGAAAGCCCCAGGGCATCACTCAAAGGCTTCAATCATCTTCAATTAGTTCATATGACAATATCCATAAGGCATTACACATCAATTCAAGGTCTACAGTCATCAATTTCATCTGGTCGACAATTAGGGTTTCTGACCTAATTCACCAAGATACTTGACATTTAATCAGGACATGAATCCAAAACTCAAAGCATGACTCAAGAGCTTCTATTACCTCAGTATAGTCCATTCACATCATTCATTTGAGGAGGAGAGTTTGATTCATCACAAAAGTCCAAGATTTCACTTCATCTGGAAAAAGTCAACTATACAAGATCACCTTTGACTTTTAGTATTTTTGGCGAAAACATGACTTTTTAAGATCAATATCATCAATATATGATTATTAAAGTCATTTGGCAAAATAAATTCAAGAAAATTCACCGTGGAGCAAAAAGTCAGGAATTAGGGTTGTTGAGGGTATTTTGGGAACTCAAAATTTTGCTTACACACTCAAAAATCTCCCAAAATGAAAGTTGTAGATCTTGAAAAATAAAACAACATCTTACAAGACAACTTTTTTCAAGGAATCAATCATTTAAGAGATTTGTGAATTTTGAAGTTTTAGGTCATAAAAACTTAGAAAAATTCTAAGTGTTTTTAACCTAGTTTTCTTCCAAATTTAGGCCCATTTTTCACAAATTTCCCAAATGATTCTGAAGAAACCCCAAAATAATGAATTGAAGTAGATGTTTAGGGCTTTCCAAATTATGCTCAACCTTCTCCAAATTCATTTTGATCTAGGAGTTATGCTTGTTCAAAGTTGGCCTTGTGAAGTGAAATTATAGGTCATGTACAATTTGGAACTTTGCAATTTTGTGCATATGGCTTCACTAATGTATGCTACACGACCCATAACACATCTGAAAGCATACCATGCATTCATTTTCACCATGGCATAAGAATTGAAGAAGATTCCCAAAAGCAAGAACATGTGATTATGTAATCATTACTTTTGAGAATTTATGGTAAGTAATGATTCATTAATTGGAATCTTCTCCTAAGCCAATAGAAAGCCTCTACATATCAGAAGTGTTCCCCAAGATCAGATAGAATCAATGGATAGGGAGCTAGCTCGGTTTGGTCATCATTGCATTTTGGAGATTCTTTGAATTTCTTCATGGCCAAGAAACCAAAACTCTCTCATTAAGCAAGCTCACTCCCTCAATATGTACAAAACTCTTTGCCTATAAATATAAGTGCTATCCTCCATACAATTCACACCAAAGCAACTCCAATTCTTGCTTTCTCTTTCTCTCCCTCATGCTTATGGTTTTTCAAAGTTCTTTGGCAAGAAGAATCGATTTCTTCAAACCAGAGCTCTTCTTTGAGAAGTAAGCATTCTAACATCTCAAAGGGGTTCATTAGAGGTGATCCAAGCACCTGGATCACTTCTGTAAGTGGAGTAACACCATAGTCACTCTCACTTTGGATCTTAAGCAATTGGAGGTCTGTAGAAGAATTCAGAAGGTGTCAAACCAATTCAAGCACATCAACATGTTCCTAGAGGTGTAGTGAAGCTATTCAGATGCCTGCAGCACATCTGTAACTACAAATTCACCAACCTCCATGTTCACTTGAAGCTCAATTTGAAGGAGTCGGGTTGGACAATTCTGAGGGGTTCAAGTCTTAATAAGTATTCAGTTAGCATCACTGAGTCCCCAGGAAGCTTTTAGGATCACTCACACAAGCCCAGGTGTTCCTCATCATCCTCACGACCTCCATTTTCAGAGGTGTTTATTCAAACTCTAACCTACTTATTGAAGTACTCTTTCTCATATATCTCGATACCAGTTTGTTTAGCATCATCAGAGGATTAAAAACCCTCTATCATCATTCATTTATTCATCTTGCTCATCATTTAATTTTAAATTTAGGGTTAATATGTTCTTCGTGTTTTCTGAGAAATTAGATAGTTTTAGTTAATATAAATAGATATTAGTTACATATCTGGATTCGTGAGGAAATTTGGAACAAAATTCATGTTTACATCATCATGTTTGGTTGAGAAACGAGCAAGTTTAGAAATTCAAATTTGGAGAGCTTGAGGTTGAAGATGAAGATGGTGATGGCGCCATTCTTTTGAAAATCAGGGTTTAAGTTTAAAATATATTTAGTTGAATCCGTTTACTAAACGAATTCATCGTTTTCCCTAGTGGCCTCACATGCGCTCTTAGTACTCTCTTGCCCACAAGTCTGGGGTTCGAATCTCCCTCGCCCCAGACTTTTTGATTCTTTTATTTTTCAATGATTTACCACTTGTTTGAAAACATAACCAAATGGGTGTGTGTTATAAACACCAAGCGCGCGTTGGCCCAGTGGTGTTATTTTGTGCTGGTGACTTAGAAGGCGTGTGTTCAAACCTTGGAGGAGACAAACCCAATTTTTTACCACTATTTTCTCTTATTTTTTACACAAACTTCACATAATTATTTCACTTATCATATTAAATCATTTTCTCTTTATTTTTCACACACTTGTCTTTTAATATACCTATTTTATTAATAATCAAAAAAATCACAAAAATATTATTTATTTGATATATTTTTATTAGGTTTAAAATGGTATGTTTTTAAGTATTTTAAAATACTTTTAATACATATTTTCTTTAAAATTTCAAAACCTAAATATCTCATAAGTATTTTAGTAACAAAACCCTAATCATTTAGGTCTTAATTAGGTATAGACTTTGTCTTTACCCTAATTAAGTTGACATTTGTCAATTTTCAAAATTTTTTTCAATCTCCGATCAAACGGACGATCCAGGTTTTCAGACAACAAAACTTTATTTTTCCTCAACTGTTTTTTTCATAAACAGTAAATCATTTTATTGGGCCTCTAATAGAGTGTAAGACCCAACACCTTCTTTCTTTTCATAGTTTGTTTTTCAAAAACTGTATTTACAAAATCTCCTTTCTGTTTTCAAAACATTCTTCTGGTATTTGAAGGGCATTATTCCCGGTGAAACTCTTCAGGTACCTATGTGACCTATGTCCATCTTCACTTCTTCTGTTTTCAAAAACCTTTAACTGTTTATAATAAATATTCAACTGTTATCAATAAAACAACAAAATTGCTGGTAAGGCTTTGTACATACATCTTCAAAGGCCTCCACTCCATCCAGGTTAGGCTTTACAAGCTTTCAATTTACAGTCCTTATTTAAATTACTGTCAAATATAAACTGTATATATATATATATATATATTTGTTTAGAACTACGTCTAAGTGTAAACCTTAGGACAATTAAACTATATATATATATATTATAGGACTATGGCCTAGGACTGAGAATGTCTTCCCGGTGAAGGCTCTTTCCTAATTAGAGATCTTTAGTTCAAACCCTCAAGATGAATTATTCCCGGTGAAACATCTTGAAAAAGCCTTAGAACCCAAACTAGGACACATCCACCCAAGAGGAATTATTCCCGGTGAAACCTCTTACCCTTTTGCTTAAAGCCAAAATAAGTTCAAAACCACATAGCTTTCTCTTGTGCTATAACAAGGACCCTCGATTAGCCTCCTCTTGGGCTTTGTACAAGGACCCACAGGCTTCTTAAAAGCATTTTCAGCTTCCTCTTGAGCTTGTATACAAGGACCCATCAGGTTTCTTATAAACATAGAAACAGGTCTTTAGTTACCTTTTAGCCTACCCTGGTGAGTTTCTTCCACTTTAAACCAGACTTTAAACAAGCTAAGATTGTCTCAATCTCATATTGAGTTCACCTTTTGGAATGAGAGACATGGACAGTCTCTGTCACCCTTATCATCATTAGTCTTCCTTAGCAGAGTCTAGGATCCATATTTGTTTATCCTCAGTTAGAGTCAGCCTTAATCTTGAGCTTTAAACAAGAAGTCTCAATTAGATAATCTTTCTGCTATCATTCATAAAACCCCTGGAAAGGGTTAGCCTCCAAAAATTGAAATTTCAAAAGACAAACTCTCCAGCAGAGTAAAACCCCTGGAAAGGGTTAGCCTCCAAAAATTGAACTTTCAAAAGACAAACTCTCCAGCAGAGTAAAATCCCTGGAAAGGGTTAGCCTCCAAAAATTCATTCTTTAAAAAGATAATTTCACCAGTTGAGTCAAAATCCCTGGAAAGGGTTAGCCTCCAAAAAAAAGATCAGTCTTTTAGTAGATAAATCCTCCAGCAGAGTAAAACTCCCCAAAGAGTCAGCCTCAACCTTGGGCCTCATACAAGGCATGAAATAATGACTTCCCCAGTTAAGAGTCAACCACAACCTTGGGCTTCATACAAGGCACAAAATAGAGTCTCCCTAAGTAGAGTCAGCCACAATTCTGGGCTTTGTACAGCACACCAAATAAAATCCATCAAGTAAATACTCTCCAGCTAGAGTCAGCATCAATTCTGGGCTTTGTACAGAACACAAAAACTCTTTAGTTTAAATCCATCCCCAGTGGAGTTATCTCCCAGAGTCAATAAATCAATCAAAAGCCTCAAGCTTGGGCCTCATACAAGCCAGCTAAAAAATCAAATCTTTCAAACAATAGATAAACATAACTCATCTTCATAGGTAGGTATTTCTCCTATCTCACCACAAACAAACAATCATTTTAAACAATCATTTCAAACAATCATTTCAAACAAACAATCATTTCAAACATTCTCCCATTTAGGACTTGTGAAAGGCATTGCTCTGGCACACAACCCAGACTTGTACAACTTTCCCTAATTTGGTTGAGAATCTTTCATTCAAGAGGCATGTTGGCTGTCATACTTGATCAACAAAGTAGGCTCCCCCTCTTAATGAAACTTTTTTTAGCTTTTCTGTCACTTTAAAAATGTTTGTGGTGGAATAGTAGAAATACCTCTCTGTAAAGATGATTTCATGTCTCTTTATTGTAAACAGAGATTTAATTTAAAGCTTCAACCTTGAGCTTCAAGCAAGGCACCAAAAAATCATTAAAATCCCTAATTAGTTCCCCAAACTATATTAAGCTCTGACTTCCATTAGGGATATGTAGGCATGAGGTTCACAAGGAATCTCAGCGAGCTAATAAAATACCAAAAATAGTCAGTTTGTCTGTCTGTCTTTTCAATTCAATTCAATTCTCTCTCCTAACACAAAGGAGAAATTTTCCCAATAATAAGCAGCAAACACAATCACATTGACACAGAGAAGGTTCCCGTAGAGTACTACGGATATGTAGGGTGCTTAAACTCTTCCCTACGTATAACCGACCTCCCGGACTCCAGAATTTCTAGTCTAGGTGAACCCCCACACTTAGCATACTCCTAGGGTTTATTTGAGATCTTTTACCCCTTTTCCTACTCGTAGGATAATTAAAAAGTTCGTGTGATATCGTAGGAAGAACTGAAACAAAATTCATCCCGCCACGGGCGCTTCCTCCTTCCAAATTTCGCGTGAAGGGTCTAGCGTGCCGTCCTCCCAAGTGAAACAGGGAGGTAAAGAAAACGACACCACACCTACAGGTTTCGAGTAGGACAAGGTAGCCATCCCACAGCCTGGGTGGTTTACCTATAGAAACCCTAAAGACTACATCTTTTTTAAACAAGGTTTTCTATATTTTTTCGATACAAAACTAGGTTACAAAGGTTTCTATTTAAACCTATTCCCAATTGGACTTGGGCTTACAAATCGCAACACTCCTTACTGTTACAAATCAGCAAATATCTTCTGCTACAATAAAGGTCTTCAATAACAAGTTTCCTAATTTATCTCCTAAATTAGAAACTGCTGAATCTTCAATCTTCTGATTTGATTCTTCAATTTCTGACTTAATTCTTCCGACCTTTAAATCTGCGCCACATAGGATTACAAAATATTCCAAGAATATTCTGTATCTGTTGAGTATCAGACTGAATCTTCATTCCAGTTCTGCAGGCGCGGTGTCATGAGTTGATGTCATGACATTCCATACAACATCTTGCTTTTGTACTTGTTTTGTTCTTTTATATTTGTAAGATTACACATTGTATTACATTTTGCTGCTATTATGTTTTAGCCAAACATAGATGCCAATCAGCCAATAAAAGCATCAACAATCTTCCCCTTTGGCATATTTTTGCTAAAAATATACACACATTAAAATGCAACAAAACATAAATGCTTCAACTTTCAAGACAACAAAGAACAGACTTTTACATTCTCAGAATTGGGCTCTTCTGTTCTTCAGGTCTTGAACCACATCATAACATCTTCAGTCTGCACTGTCTTTACACTACAAAATTCATTATTTCTTTTGACAATAGCAAAATCAGATGATACTTCTCTCCCTTTTTTAGCCATAATATGACAAAGATTGGACTGATGTCATAATATGCATTGGAACACCTTCATGCAACATGTAACACCCCTCTAATACCCCACGACAATTAACGAAATTAAATCAGAGTAACATGTAGAAAGGTGTCACAATTCATAAAAAATAAACCTCGTTTGGTCATATGTCATGCATTCACCAAGAACATCTTGAACATAACTCATAATTCAATTTATCATGTTTACACAGCGAAAATAAATCGTTAAGTCAACATCACATCATTAATGTATCAGACTTCAAAATAAATTAAAACAAATAGAGTTATCATCTAGAACTCAAAACATCGCGTTCCCAGTGTTACATTTACCAGAGCATGACACCTGACACGACTTTGGCTAATATGCATAAGAATTTTACTTATGCACCATGCATAAGCCTACATAAGCCATTGGATCATGTTTTTAATCCAGTATTGAGTATTGAGTATTGAGTATTGAGTGGTGAGTATTGAGTATTGAGTAATAACAATTGATGTCTAGAATTTGATCCAATGATCCAAGGGTCCATAATAATCTATGCATGGTGCATAGATTTTTATCTATGCACGGTAACTGCACCCACCTGACACGACTACTAAACCGACTTATGAGCTAATCCTCACCCAGTCAAGCCGCTATCCTCAATCGGAAAAATGACAACAAGTAAGGGTGAGTCTCATCACAGTTAACCAATGTTATTGCATCATAAATAACAATATATCATAGTTGTATTATTCACCCAATCGTTTCATATTCAGACATTCCATCATACACATCTTCATCAATTATCGAATCATAATACAGAATACATCATTCATGTTATACAAGTTATGCATATGTATGAAAGTGACACTATGCATGTGGTACCAACATCATCAATGGGAATCACCCACCGACCAATCTAACATCATCCAAATATGGCCTTGCCAGCACAGATTCCACACAGTAGGAATCTTGCTCTTCACTGAATCCCCTCATCATTAGGATTCAGCCCTCAATAATGATTATGAATGCATGCAAACATATATACAACATACTTTCATCATCTTCATACTATGAGTAACATCATCTTATACTCACTTCATCATCAACATCATCATCATCATCATTAACAAGTGTCGCTACCGCGAAAATGGATCAGAGTCGCCACTAATATATTTATCCCATCGAGGGAAAGGAATACTAGGAAACCTAACTCAGAATAAGAACAAGGTCTTACGACCAGAGAACAGGGCACGGGAGTCGGTTACGCAAGGGGAAGGTGTTAGCACCCCTCACGCCCATCGTACTCGATGGTATCCACCTATGTTGCTTCTATCTAAAGGGTGTATCTATGTCTAAACCTAAATGCGAATGAATGCAAAAGAAATACGGGGAAAAGAAGAAATTATTTACAAGTGTGTTCGCTTAGGCCCCGCGACCCAATGCCTACGTATCCTTTTCAGGATTCAGAACGACCGTAGTTCGGCTCCATAGTTTCCATTTATTTTGTGTTTTTTAGTTGAAGAGAGGTTAAGGTCACAATCCACGATGCTCGACCTTTGGAGACTTATACGCCTAGTTTGGAATGGACTCAACATGTTCTTAAGCGCCTAACAAGGCAAAAGAGTGAACTTGGGTTTGTGTTTTTTATGTAACTACATGATGAACAAAACCCAATACAAGGTTTCGCACCACTTCATTACTTTGTTTTAATTTGAGCCTTTATTAAGTGTTTTAAGTGTTTTTGGTTGGGTATTTTTTAAGGGGATTTACTTTGCGATTAGAATCACATAAAATGTATAATGATCAAGAAGCAGATTAGGGAATGAATCCCACTCACTTCTATCCCATTATATAATGTTCAAGAAACAGATTAGGGAATGAATCCCACTCATTTCTATCCCATTAATTAATGTTCGAGAAACAGATTAGGGAATGAATCCCACTCATTTCTCTCCCATTAAGTAGTGACCGAGAAACAGATTAGGGAATGAATCCCACTCATTTCTATGCCACTAAGTAGTGACCGAGAAACAGATTAGGGAATGAATCCCACTCATTTCTATGCCACTAAGTGATTGAGAAACAGATTAGGGAATGGATCCCACTCATTTCTCTATCACTTTCTTAATGTGATTCGCCTCTTTATTTATTAGTGTTTTAAAGTTGAAAATAAAAAGAATGAAAGAGGGGAGACTAACCTATTTTCTAGCCTAAGTGTTATCCTAATTCTAATTCTAAAGTTAACATGGTGACTAAATTCTAAAAGGAGCATTAAGACGGTATTAACAAAATAGGCAAAAATATGGCCAAAAACAAGTAACAAAATCACACAACAATTATACGAAAATAACATGGAAATGATACCAAAAACATAAAAGAAGCAATTCAAGAATTAACCTAAAATATACTACTATTTTTATGGGTTTTTATGGGTTAAAAGAATTCTAATTCAAGCCTAAATACACTAAAATCTATTAATTCTAAAACTAACATTTTTATTGTTTTCTATGTCTAAAAATATAGAACAAAAGCTATGTCAAAAATCTAAATTTAACATGAAATAATGGGCTCAGGGGGTGAATTGTTGAGAATTAAGGTGTAAAGTCAGTAAACAGGCGCATAAGCCCAAACAGGGAGGCCCAGAGTGATTTCTTGTAGAGTTTTTGTTCAGCACCAAAAAGAGGATGGTGTGATGGGCCAAGAGGGGTGAGATCAGCAACAATGGCGTTTTGGCCCAAGGGTTCATGTATCAGATTTTTATTAAATTTTTATTAAAAAACAGAAATTAACATTTAATTAATAAAATAAATTGCAATTGAGAATTGGGAATTAGGGTTACTTGTTTGTGGCTTTTGGACTTCCATCATGAACGAACCTCTCTTCCTCTTCTCATGGCAACACGGCGGACGACGAACGGCGCCGATCCTCATCCCTCTCCGATGAACTCTATCGGTGCCGCCATAACAATGTCCTCGTCCCCCTCTCTACTCCAACTCTTCCTCTCTCCGTCTTCCTTTCGATTTCCTTTCGATTTCCTTTCAAACCGGAGAGTGCGTCCGATGGTGCTTCGAGTTCGTCGGCGGTGATATGAAATCCAGAGAAAGATGTGGTAAAACTTCCAAGCACAGAAAGCTCTTCGTCTTCGCGTTCTTGTTTCTCCGACTCAACTTCTACTCTTCTTAAGTTCTGCGTTTTCGCTATTGTTCATGGTGAAGTTTGTTGCGGTTGTTTCCGTGTTGTTTGCTTGAGATGTGCGAGTGTGAATTGATGGAGGTTGTTTGAAGGATGAAGATTTTGTGGAAATGGATTGAAGGATGATGATTATCGAGGTTCAGAGGAGTTTGAAGGTTTGAGATGGAGAGAAGAGGATTCCAGGGTGAGTTCCCAATTTTTCTGTTACGTTCTTTTTCTCCAATATTCTGTTACAATTCTTTCTTCTTTTTCTGTTGGTGAATATGAATGATGAAGAAGATTGATGAGGTGAGGATTATGGCGATCTTGTGATGAAGATTGAATGTGAAGATGAATGAAGGTTTTCAGAGAGAATGGAAGAGGAATTTGTTACAGGTTAGTTTTCTGTTATCTCTTTTTTCTGTTATGTGAAGAGTGATTGGTGATTGAATCAAGGTGTGGAGAAGGTTGAAGAAGAAGATGAAGTGGAGGGATGAACAGATGAGGGTGAGCGTGAAGAGAATTTGAAGATGAAGAAGAGTGGAAGGTGAGAATGGTGCGTGTGTTATGGTGTGTGGAGCTGAAACTGAGGGAGAAGGTGGTTTATATAGAATGAGAGGGTTGAGAATTCAGTTAGAGGAGAGTGTTTTCAGCCATTGGATTGAGATTCGGTTGGGGAGATTGAAGGGTGGATCTTTGAGAGTGAGTTAGGAATCGGTTATTGTTAGTTAGGGTTAGTTACAAACTTGTTTTTTCTGTTTCAGGAATGTCTCAAAGTTAGTTAGGGGTGAAAGTTGGTTAGGAATTCTGTTAGGTTGGTTATAGGTTTTATGAAAGGTTGATTTTGAGTTGACATTTGGTTATGCAGGATTTATGTGAACTGAATGTATGTGACTTTCCTTTAAATTCATGAACTGAATTTTTTTTATTTGCAAACTGCTACCAGACTGTTTTTCTGTGTGAGTAAGAGGTTAAACCAGTTTCGCCGACATGCTTGAATATTTGTGTAATCCCTATTCTGAGCTTATTTCCTTTTGGATGTGTGGCTTTATATGCATGAAATTTGCTTTAGTTTTGTATGATTTTGTGAGAACTTTGGTAGTGATGCTGTAGGGATTTGTTATAATTTTCTGAACATTGAGCAGGTGTTTTGAATGTATGGTTTATGACTGCCTTGGTTTCTTTGTATGCAGGTGTGGCACGAGAACTGTCATAGTGACTTGTATTGGTGAGGGCAGCTCGGTGTCTTGTCGAGTGAGTTTTCCTTGGCTGTAAGTTTGAGCTGGTTTATGGTGAACATCAAGAACTGGTTCGATTTTGTGCTACATGCAGGTTGCTGTTAGTTTAATTTAGGGAAGAGAGTTGAATTTGATTTTGGTATTTACCTTGGTAGCGGTTCGAAAGCGACATGGAATATGAATGTAGTGCATGGGCTGCCAGGGACTGATAACTGCTATGGACTTCCATGTATGCCTTTGACTGTGCACTGTCATATAGAAAAACGTATGCATTTCCTCCTTCTTTTTCTTTTGGTATGTATAGGCTGACTGTTGTAATTCTGTTTCTGAATTCGTGAACCGACCCGAAATGAACGCAAGCCTTGCATTGTTTTGAACATGTATTAAAGCTGAATGCCTTCCTTACAATCTGATTTCAAATTGTATGTTGTACCTGTCTTGGAATGATCTTGATGTAGAGCTGTCGGGCTTTGAAATTCTGTCTGATTTATGTGTGATGTCATCTGTTTGTTGAATTGTTTGTTTTTGTGCCATCATGCAGGTCTGGTACAGCAGCTTAAAGACATGGCCAAAAGGAATTGAATGGTGGATAAATGAGCCTTAAATGAAGGTCTTGGAACGGCGGCATGCTATGGAATGAACGTGGATTGTTGGTGATGGAGATTAGTTGAAGATGGAAAGTTTAGACATGCAGATTAGTGTTTTCTTGTAGTTTCCTTGTGATGTAATAGAGATGTTGTGAATTTGGCACGTATGGCTTTGCAATATGAAACTATGTGAGTGTTGAACGATGTAGTGCTATTATTATTTTGTGTAAAGAATGCTACTGAATCAGGACTTTCCATGGAAATGTGATGGCTTTGTATTGAAGTGGGTCCGACATTGATTTTGAAACAACACATGATGACATGCCTTGACTAAAAATGCAGTTTACTCCTTTTCGCAATAATTTGAATTTCAAAGTCTTCTTTTCCATTTCTTCTTTTTGAATTTGAATATTGAATCTTATAACAATGAGATAATAACTCAAGGTAGTTTGCTATGGTCTTTGGCCAGAAAAGTCAACCACACATGGTTGACTTTGACTAAAAATCCACAATTTTGCATATAATCTCCACATGTCTCTTTTCATCAATGTATCAGTAACCACACTCGTGCTTGCGAAAGAAATCTTCAAGGCCTAAGTCAAGGGACTCAATTGTATGACAGTATCTCCTTTCCAAGCAAGCACATTAAGAACCTCAATCCATTTATTCTTCGACCCTTTAAAATCAAACCAAGCATTGTAATAGAAGAAATCTACCCGAGAGAGTCAAAATCTTGAACTACTGTATGACCATTGTAGCAAAAGACTTGATGAAGTACGCATGAACTCAAAACCCTAATTAAAGAGTCTTAATTCAAATGACCAGGGAAATAAACCCTAGGTCATAAGATCTTCATTTAAACCCCTTAATTTCATAGTCCAATGCCCAAAGATTAACCAGATGAATCAAGCTGGAGAGAAGTAGAAGTCTCAATTTTCAAGGTCCTTGATCCAATGCAAAGTTATTGATTAATGATGCATGATGTTATGTTGATGCCCTAATGGAAAGATGCATATGAATGCGAAGTTTAAGCCAGTTAGAAATAAATACGTGGGCAAATTTTGGGGTGCAACAGCTGCCCCTATTTAATCGTCTTAAACCTGAAGGTGAGATTGGCGTTAGCCTTTCGAACATTCGAGGTAGAAGAAGATTAAATACTAAAGTACCAGAAAATTTGCGTTCTAAGTAACAGATGGATGACATTTTTTTTTTGGCTGCCTCCACTTAACAAGCTTCGGCAAGTAACAATATGATATTCCCATTGGATTTCCTTAAAAGAAGGAAGAATTTGTGATGCCTATTTGCAACAAGCAGGCGCAAGAGATTGGTTTACCACGACACTTTCCTTTTGGGGAGTATATGACAAGTGTCCACAACTCGAGGGTTGGGACACTTATGACTCGGAAGCCGGAAACTAACGACTCGAAGGTCGGAAAACAAAGGATTCACAACACGAGGGTTGGAAAACTGACGACTCGAGGGTCGGAAAGCAAAGGATTCTCAACACGAGGGTTGGAAAACTGACGACTCGAGGGTCGAAAAGCAAAGGATTCTCAACACGAGGGTTGGAAAACTGACGACTCGAGGGTCGAAAAGCAAAGGATCCTCAACACGAGGGTTGGAAAACTGACGACTCGAGGGTCGAAAAGCAAAGGATCCACAACACGAGGGTTGGAAAACTGACTACTCGAGGGTCGGAAAGCAAAGGATTCTCAACGCGAGGGTTGGAAAACTGACAACTCAAAGATCGGAAAGCAAAGGATTCGCAACACGAGGGTTGGAAAAATGACGACTCGAAGGTCGGAAAGCAAAGGATTCGCAACACGAGGGTTGGAAAACTGATGACTCGAGGTCGGAAAGCAAAGGATTCGCAACACGAGGGTTGGAAAACTGACGACTCGAAGGTCGGAAAGCAAAGGATTCTCAACACGAGGGTTGGAAAACCCACTGGATCTGAAGGGGTATGCCGATAACCACCGGACTTGAACGGGGAGGACTAATCAATACTAGACCTGACCGAAGGATGCCCATAATCACGGGACTTGAAAGGGATGCCAATAATCATTGGACTTGACCGAAGACCAGCGGTGGCCAGACTCTATCGAGGATGTTATTAAACACTGGGTTTGCAAGGAAACATTGATGCTCGCGAAGCATAAGAACTACATGGATCCCACAGGCCGAAAGGTGGGGTGTAATTCTGCAAGAGTGACAATCATTCGAATTGCCACACACCAAGTATGAATCATCCAAACGATTGAACCTGACAAACGGGGAATAACCATAGAGACAATGATCTTGAAGGAGAAAGACATCGTATCCAATCCTCCTTGGAGAGAGAATGTGAGACTTCTTCTGGTAATATATTACTTTATGCTTTTGGGTCACGCACAAACTGGCTTATGCATTGATGCATGTTTGAATTTTTCAATGGCGTAATGCTCCATATTCATGGAAATGCTACGCATTTTTATAGATGCGATGTGAATGCAATGAAACTATATGCAAAACGCCAAATAAAGGCATTAGTGT
This sequence comes from Vicia villosa, assembly GCF_029867415.1. Taxonomy (NCBI): domain Eukaryota; kingdom Viridiplantae; phylum Streptophyta; class Magnoliopsida; order Fabales; family Fabaceae; genus Vicia; species Vicia villosa. Next base: position 16,935,159 of record NC_081181.1, read on the forward strand.
GATAGAGAAGCAAAATCATTGGGGTCCCTTCAGGGAATATTCCATTATCTTTTTAATCGACTTTCATCTTTGACCTCGGGAGAGGTAAACACAAGGGAGAATCCCCTTAGTGTTATGAACTCTGTGGGGGTGCCAATAGACATTGGACTTTAACTTGCAAGATATACTTCTTTGTTGACTTGAAGAGTAATTTCTGACTTCTCACCATGTGCCATTGCTTGGAGAATTTTCAGCTTTGAGGAGATTCCCTCAGTTCACCATGGTGGGGATTAGAAATCCATATAAGAAATCTTGGTTGGGAGAAGCGGAACAACTCCTAGGAGAAATAAACTCCTATGCTCGAGAAGAGACAGATTTCTAGGAGAAATAAACTCTTATACTTAAGGAATGGAATCAACTCTCAGGAGAAATAAACTCCTATGTTTGGGGAGAGTAACTTTAGGCATCTTGCTGGGGAAAAGCATTATGATACTTCTCCAATTTGTGATGTGTCGCGGGGAAAAATCGTTATCCTTTTTTCGGGATGAGACACCTGATGCCTTCTTTGGGCTCGAGTGCTCATAAAAATGATTTTTCTTTTGTTTCGACCAAACTTTTTATTGTTTCCAAAGTAGGAAAAGGAAAAAAGCTGCAATAACCTAAAAAGTGGGGGAGAGATCTTGGGTAAGAGGGTTGGTTATACGAAGGGAAGGTATTAGCACCCAACGTATCTATAGTACTCTATAGGCTTTTTTTTTGTGTTTGTTTCATTCTATGTTATGGTGGAGGTTCTGTTGTGAAATAGGTGGGACCTAAGGTGTTTGTTTGATTATGCTCGCAAAGATCATCGCGATCCTCTGCATACATATCCCTTAGAGGGAATCAGAGCATTTGTAGCTCGGGGTCTACGGGTGCTAAGGTTTGAGTGGTTTGAGAGAGAAGTTTTGCTCGCCAAGGATACGACCTTGTGCCTACGTATTCTCAAAGGGATGTTGAGAAAGTCAGAGCAATCGTAGTTCCCACTTATGCTAGTGGAAGCAAAGGATAAGAGACAAATGTCATCTCAATGTTCGATGTATCTAATCTATATCATCACATACATCTGTTTGTTTTTGTTTGAAATCTTTTCATTATAAGCCCTGGGCTGTGCCACTTATGGCGCTTAGAATGATAAAGATGTTTTTGTTGTTTAACCAGCCTTGTGGCAAAAACTTTCAATGAAGTCAACCTTGTGACAAAAAGTTTTGATTAATCAGCCAGCCTTGTGGCAAAAGTTTCAATGAAGTCAGCCTTGTGACAAAAACTTTGATTAATCAGCCAGTATGGTGGCAAAACGGTTTGATTGATTAGCCAGCCTTGTGGCAAAAAGAAGTTTGATTGATTAATTGTTTGTGATGATATAGAAGAGATACTTCTATCATAGAGATGATAAATGTCTAATCTCCTAGGGTATTTGTTTTGGATATTAGGGATGCTTATAAGAAGCCCGTGGGTCCTTGTACGAAGCCCAAGAGGAGGCTATCCGAGGGTCCTTGCATTGTAAGCCCAAGAGGAGCCTATGGGAGGGACTATCGAGGGTCCTTGCATTGTAAGCCCAAGAGGAGGCTATGGGAGGGTCACTCGTTTGTACAAAGCCCAAGGGGAGGCATGGTATAGTTGGTTTGAGCTCTTAGAGCGATTTCACCGGGAAACCATACTCTATGTCCTAACCTAAACTAGGGAGATTCTTTGCACGAAGCCCAATAGGAGGCTATGGGGAACCTAGTGTTGTACTAAGTTGAACAAGCATATATAACACAATCACAAATATGAACAAGTACGAGCAAATATGAACAAGTACATGAACAAATATGAACAAGTATGAACAAGCACATATATATGACAAAGTGTGTGTATACAATGGAGTTTATGAAGGAAATATACCTGTAAGCATGATCCATTTGTATACCCGGGGGCTCGGGACTTATACTCGGGGAGAGACCCACTTGAGTTTATTCAAAGCTATGTAAACAGGTATTTACAAAGGGCTTGGGACTTATACCTACATGGAGGCCCATGTTTTATTTTATAAAACATGGTTGATTGTTTTATTAACAGACGCGTCGTTTGAAAAACTATTTGAAAGTTGTTTTGAAAGAAGTTTTCTGTTTGAAGAAAAACTGTACAAAGGCAAAGGTCTGTACAAAAAGGGGCTTGGGACTTATACCTACATGGAGGCCCATGTTTTATTGAAAAATTTTGTTTCTTTGGAGTTTTGTTGTTTTGAAAATGATTTGAAAATTGTTTGAAAAAGTTTTGTTTTGAAGTTTTATTGTTTCGAAAACTGTACAAAAAGAAAAGAAATGGGACTTACACTCTCTAATATTCGAGAGGCCCCACTTCGTTTTGAAAATCAATTGATCAATTACAAAGATTTAATCAAAAGTTTCCTTTGAAATCAAAAAGAAATGGTTTATCGTTTTTTTGAAAAGAATCGCGATCGCTTGTTTTAAAATGGTTTGAATCAACTTAATTAATGTAAAAACAAATCTTTTGCTTAGTTAAGACCTAAGTGATTAAGGTTTGATCACAAAAAATATTTACAAGTGATTAGGTTAAAAATTAAATGAAAAAACAATATTTAAAGTATTTAAAAACACTTAAAAATGTATCATTTTAAACCTAATTAAAAACATATTAAATAAATCTTTTTTTGTGATTTTTTTTGATATTGTCAAAATATGTATATTAAATAAGAGGTGTGTAAAAAATGAAGAAAAAATAAGTTGATTTGATTGGTTAAATTAATTGATGAAGTTGTGAAGAAATTGAAGGAAAAAAAGTGATAAAAAATAAGCTTTTGGCCTCACCAGGGTTTGAACCCACGTCCTCTCTCTCACCAGCCAAAACTCTTGCCAACTGAGCCACGCTTGTGGCTTGTAATACATACGCTTCCATTTAATTATATATTAAACTTAACATTTGAAATTTCTGAATCAAAAATGGCGCCAAGAACACACCTTCAACTGAATTTTGAAAATCTCCAAAACTGTGTTGTTTTGATCAAGTAAAGGGTCTATCTCACTCGTTTTTTCACGAGGAACATGATGGTGCCCTCATAATTCATTTATTTTTGCTCTAAGGGGGTCAATTTTCGCATGAACATGAAGAACCCTAGAACTGAAATTCAATGTGAAATCGTGTATGTGCAAGTTATGATGCAATTGATTGAGGGTTAATGATCCTCATAGGTGCATAAACAAGATGGTATGCTCACATTTCATTTATGATGCGTGCAAGTATGAGTTTGAAGTTCATGAGCACTTACCTTAAAAACGGCACAACTGAGAATCGAATTCTTGCTTGGAGGTGTTACAGAAGTTGTTTGATGATCTGGATAGCTTCAATGGACCTTATGGAAGGTGTCTGGATGCTTGGAACCATCTGAATTCATCTGGGCATGGCCATGGTACCCGATCTGCATAAGCTTCAAGAGTGAATCGAATTTGATGATTCTGAGGTTATTGGCTATATGTGATGGATTGGATAGTTCATATGTGATATATGGATGATGTTAGAAGTGATAGTTTGGACAGAATTGAGCCTGAATGAAAATTGGCATGATAAGTCTCATGTTATGCATATTTGAGAAGTGAGGTAGTGATTTTGAGTTTTAGGTGTTTTTGGGGTGTATGGATGGATCAAACACATCCCATATGATGTTTATGAGTTGTGGGAAGCATCATTTTGCTCAGATCTTGCAAGGGATGGAACTTGCACTTTCTCCTCTTTGAAACTCATGAAACTTGCAATTCAAGAAAGAAGAGAGAAAACCTATAATTGTGAGGTTTTGGTGTGAATTGAAGAGTGGAAATGACCTCTATTTATAGGCCATGAGTTCTGAATGCAGAGCTTTGCAACTTGCTCAAGAATTGGTGATTTGGCATTTGGAGATAAAGTGGAATCTTTACATTTAATGCAAATGGTTAAAGTAACTAAACCATGGTTATTTTGGCCAAGCTTCTTATCTCTTTCCATTCTGATCTCAAATCAGAAAATATCTACCAATTATTGCATCTATGCATCATCACTTGGATCATTTAGTAGAATAGTGCATAACTTTGGTAAAAATGGCTTATAATTTCATGCATAAGGACCTCTAATGACAAAATTCAAAACCATAGCTATGCTCCATGTTTTTTCATGCTCTTGGACATTTTGGAAAGCTCATATTACACACTTCAAAACCCTAGTTGAAAGTTTCTTCAAGACCTTTAAGGAAGTGGGTGAAAAAGATCCATGAACTTTGAAGAAAATGAGATTTTAAGTGAAATTTTCATAAAGTTCCAACTTTGAAGCTCCATATCTCTTAAATGGTTGATCTTATGGAAAAAAATTATATGTGTCAAAGTTGTTTATTGGATCAAAATCTACAACTTTCATGTTGGAAGTTTTTTTCAGTTTGTAGGTAAAATTTTGAGAAATTCCCTTCCAAAGTTTGGAAAAAACCATGAAAAACACTTAGAAGTTTTTCTAAGTATGAAAAATCAAACTTTTGACTTTTTGATTCTTGATTGATTTTCTTGATTTTCCTTGATCAAATGACTTCATATATCATATATTGATGATTCAAAACTTCAAAAGTCATGGTTGACCAAAATTCCCCAAAAGTCAATGGTGATCTTGTACAGTTGACTTTTTCAAACGAATCGCGTTTCTGGAGATTTCAAATGAACCAGGCTATCCTCACCAAATGAATGGTATGAATGGATCATATTGAAGCATTAGAGGATATTGAGCCATGGTTTAAGTTGTGGCACCATGTTCTGATAAAAAAAGTCAGTTGTTCAGGTGATTTAGGTCAAAAACCCTAATTGTCGATCTGATGAAATTGATGACTGTGGATCTTGAATTGAGATGTAATTTCCATTGGATGTTGTCATAGGGATTATTTGAAGATGATTGAAACCTTTGATTGACTTCCTGGGGATTTTTAGGGTTTCCCAAATGTGATCCCTGATTTCAGTCCCTGATAGTTCAAAACCCTCATCTGATGATTTGAAATTTCACTGTTGATCAATCCTTGTGTAGGAGATGTCTTGAGTCAATAGATTAGGCCAAAATGATGTACTTGGGGTCTTGAGGTCATGTCCCAAGTCATTAGGTCAAATCCTGAGCAAAAGTCAGGAGTATACTGTCTTCAGTCAAAACCCTAATCTGGTTGATTCAAAGTCTTTGAGTTTGTTGAAATGAATCTCTGGGGACCAAATGTTGGTTGTTGATAAAGATGATTCATTTGAGATGAAGGGAGAACAAAACCCTAATTGATTGTTGCTTGTACTGATGAGTGATTTCTTGTTTAAATTCTGCTGAGTCACAAGTAACAAACACAGGCTATGCAATTTGTTAGAGATGCAAATGATGCATATGCTATGATATGAGGTGGTATCTTAGGTCAAAAATTGGGGTATGACAGATGCCCCTATTTAAGTTTCTTCAACCTGAGACATGAAGATTGAAAATCTTCGTTTTGATAGGGTGGAAGAGACTTAAATATCAGAAAACGCAAATTTTGGACCTAAGATACCAAAATTGCGAATGATGCAAGGATATCTTTACCGAGGGGATATCAATAACTGACTCCACTGGGGAAAAGAGATCGGGAAGGATGTCTCAATCCGTTTTAGGAAGAGAATCCGTTTTGTCTTTTCGGGAAAGCAAGTGTATGCTTCGCCGGGGAATGATAGCTTTGTAAGAAAAGCTTACCTATCGACATTATCGACTATCAGCATGGGGATAGACTTGTTTAATAATGCGAAGGTGAAAGGTATGAAACTGTATTACCGACTATCAACATGGCGATAGACTTGACAAGGTAAAAAGAGTTTCAAAGGTTCGGTTAATATTACCGACTATCAGCCTTGTGATAGACATGTTAAATAATATAACCAGAACAAAAGGTTACCGACTACCAGCCTCGTGATAGTGGTTTTGAAGACATGATCAATTATCAGCCGAGTGATAAAATGATCCTGGAGACTTTGATAGGGGAATTACTGGATATTCAGCCTTGTGAACAGTAATAAGGCCCTGATCGTCAAATGATCTTCATGATTGATTTCCTTGAGAGGAAATTTTTGAAAGAAACATAAACTGCTCAGATGACGAGGCGATTGTTTATGGTTCAATTTTTTTCTTGACTCTATTTGGAGAATCGGAATTTGAATTTTTGGTAAAGACAAAGTTCTAACCATGAATGAATTGGAAAGAAACAGTCAAACAAGACTTTGTTCCCATGAGGAATGAACTCAAATGGGGATTTTCTCCTTTGTTTTGAGAGGAGAAACTGAAGCAACCTTCTTCCACGAGGAATGATCTCAGTGGGGAACTGGAGAAAGAAGATTTTATTTCTGCTTATGGGTGACAACCTACTTGGAGAGATGACACGCCCATACTGTTTCTTTTTTCTATTTTTCTTTCTTCTTTTTTCTTTTTTTCTTTCTTTTTTCTTTTTGAGGATAAATATATCCTGAATGAATGATTTCGAAGCAATCATTAAAAAATGCAAGAATGCATAAATGATGCAAATATGAATGTCATGAATGTAGCATGCATGCTGACGATACTGACAGACAAAGAAGTATATACTGGAGACGGACCAATGTCGCAATACAACCAGATACTTGGTAAATGTTCTTCAACACGGTGTAGATAACACAGGTGATGAATGATGCATTGTGCTTTAAACTTCTCTGGGGAAGATAAGCATCTTTTCTTATTGAGATGGAAGAACTTCTTCACTGGAGATGGAAAATCTTCGTCACTGAGGATAGGAGAGCTTCTTCACTGGGGATAGAAGAGCTTCTTTACCTCGAGGGGTAATTGCTTCAGAAATTCTTTCTGGGACTAGAATACCGTTGTCTTAACAATTTTCAGGGAGAATCCTTTTGTTCATCCTACGGAGACTGCTGATGTTCCTTCCGTTGTTCACAACTCAAAGGAAAGTTTCGCTTTTATTTTGAAAAAAGAAAAATGAGGTAAATTCATTTAAAACTTATTTTTCTTTTTGTTTCAAAAGTGAATAACACAATTAAAGCGTCATTTTGCAAGCTGAAAGAAATTAAAGATTGCAAACAAATGGGCACAAGGCTCAAATTTATTTAATAGGATGGCAATCAGCTAAAGGCGTGATTCCATAGAGTATTTACAAAAGTTGGAAATGGTAATTATGCGGAAAAGGCTACATTGAAAGCAATAACCACTATTTCCCCCAACAACTTTGAGTTCCAACTGTGCTGGTCGCTTCAGATTGGCGATAATTTGATCGAAGATCCTTTGATGACGTACAGACTTTTCAGGTGACGAAGTATGGACTGATGCAGTTACTTTGTCATAAATCCCTAATTTTTTGCCTAGATTGCCCTTTCAGGTTTTCAATCTACCAGGATGAATTTTTTCTGTTTATTGTCTCTAATTTTTGCCTGGACCGCCCTTCCGGGTTTTCAGTCCACCGAGACGCTCATTTTTGCCTAAGTCGCCCTTTACGGATTTTCGACTTACCGAGCTGTTCTTTTGTATTTTTTAGACAAAGTATTTCTTGACTGCATCAGCATTCACAGGATGTGGGAGTTCATCACCATCCATGGTTGCAAGAGTCATGGCGCCGCCAGAAAATGTTCTTTTGACAACATACGGGCCTTCATAATTAGGAGACCATTTGCCCCTAGAATCTGGTTGAAAAGACAAGATCTTTTTAATCACGAGGTCGCCTTCTTGAAATTCACGAGGTCGAACCTTTTTGTTGAAAGCTTGTTTCATCCTTGCTTGGTATAACTGTCCATGGCATAGAGCAGTCATACGTTTTTCTTCGATTAAGTTCAACTCATCGTATCTACTTTGACACCATTCAGCCTCTGATAACTTAGTCTCCATGAGGACTCTCATTGATGGGATTTCAACTTCTACGGGGAGCACAGCTTCCATGCCGTATACTAGAGAGAAAGGGGTTGCCCCTGTTGAAGTACGCACTGAAGTACGGTACCCATGTAAAGCAAATGGCAGCATTTCATGCCAGTCTTTGTAAGTGACGACCATTTTCTGGACAATCTTCTTAATGTTCTTGTTGGCAGCTTCAACGGCGCCATTCATTTTTGGTCTGTAAGGAGAAGAGTTATGATGCTCAATCTTGAATTCCTCACACAATTCTTTCATCATCTTGTTGTTCAAGTTTGAACCATTGTCAGTAATGATCTTGCTGGGAACACCATATCGGCAAATGATGTTATTCTTGATAAACCTCACAACCACTTGTCTTGTAACATTGGCGTAAGATGCTGCTTCGACCCATTTGGTGAAGTAATCAATTGCTACTAAGATGAAACGATGACCGTTTGAAGCTTTCGGCTCGATCATTCCAATCATGTCAATACCCCACATGGAGAAAGGCCATGGAGATGAGAGAACGTTGAGTAGAGTCGGTGGCACATGGATCTTATCTGCGTAGATCTGGCACTTGTGACATCTCTTCATGTGTTTACAACAATCAGATTCCATTGTCAACCAATAGTATCCTGCTCTTAAGATCTTTTTGGACATTGCATGCCCATTTGAATGAGTTCCAAAGGACCCTTCATGCACTTCATGCATTAACATGTCTGCTTCGTGTCTGTCCACGCATCTGAGCAAAACCATGTCGAAGTTTCTTTTGTATAGCACATCTCCGTTCAGGAAGAAACTGCCAGAAAGTCTCCTTAGAGTTTTCTTATCTTTGTTTGATGCCCCAAGCGGGTACTCTTGAGTTTGAAGGAAGCGTTTGATGTCGTGGAACCACGGTTTATCATCGATGACTGCTTCAGTTGCAAACACATAAGCGGGCCTTTCAAGGCGCGTAATTCTGACTTTAGGCACATCATTCCAGTGACTGACTTTGAACATGGAAGATAGAGTAGCCAAGGCGTCTGCCATTCGATTCTGATCTCGAGGTATCTGATGCAATTCAACCTTGTTGAAGAAAGTCAACAGACGTCTTGCATAATCTCTGTAGGGAATCAAGCCAGGGTTGTAAGTTTCCCACTTGTCTTTGATTTGGTTGATCACGAGAGCGGAATCTCCATATATGTCTAGGATCTTGATCCTTAAGTCAATGGCTTCTTCTAGACCCATGATACAAGCTTCATATTCTGCGATGTTGTTGGTGCAATCAAATAGCAATCTGGCGGAGAATGGGATATGAGTACCCTTGGGAGTGATGATGATTGCCCCAATTCCATTGCCAAAAGCGTTTACTGCTCCATCAAAAATTAGGCCCCATCTTGATCCAGGATCAGGACCTTCTTCAGGTAACGGTTCGTCACAATCTTTCATCTTCAAGTACAAGACATCTTCATCAGGAAAGTCAAACTTGAGAGATTGATATTCATTAATTGGTTGATGCGCCAAGTGATCGGCGAGAATGCTTCCTTTGACCGCTTTTTGAGCACGGTACTCAATGTCATATTCAGATAACAGCATTTGCCATCGGGCAATCCTTCCTGTTAATGCAGGCTTTTCAAAGACATACTTGATCGGATCCATTTTGGAGATTAACCAAGTAGTATTGTTGATCATGTACTGGCGGAGACGTTTTGAAGCCCAAGCCAAAGCACAACATGTTTTTTCGAGCATGGAGTAACGAGACTCACAGTCTGTGAATTTCTTACTCAGGTAATAGATGGCATGCTCCTTCTTACCAGTTTCATCTTGCTGTCCAAGCATACAACCCATGGATTCTTTCAACACGGTAAGGTACATGATTAGTGGTCTTCCTTCAACTGGAGGAGTCAATATTGGTGGTTCTAACAAGTATTCCTTGATACTGTCGAACGCTTTCTGGCAATCTTCAGTCCATACAACCCCTTGATCTTTGCGGAGAAGCTTGAAAATTGGCCCACAAGTAGCAGTCATTTGAGAGATGAATCTGGAGATATAGTTCAATCGTCCGAGAAATCCTCTTACTTGCTTTTCAGTTTTTGGTGCAGGCATCTCTTGAATAGCTCTGACTTTGTCGGGATCTACTTCGATACCTCTTTGGCTGACAATGAAACCCAAAAATTTTCCAGATCTAACCCCAAAAGTGCATTTGTTAGGATTCAAGCGAAGCTGATATTTCCTTAGTCGTTGAAACAACTTCAAAAGGTATTCAATATGTTCTTCTTCTGTGCTGGACTTGGCTATCATGTCGTCCACATAAACTTCAATTTCTTTATGCATCATGTCATGAAAGAGAGTAGTCATTGCCCTTTGGTAAGTTGCGCCTGCATTCGTTAATCCAAACGACATCACTTTGTAGAAAAAGGTACCCCATGGGGTGATGAAAGATGTTTTCTCCATGTCTTCGGGAGCCATCTTGATCTGATTATAACCGGAGAACCCGTCCATGAAGGAAAAGACGTTGAACTTAGCGGTGTTATCAACCAGCATGTCAATATGTGGTAATGGAAAGTCGTCTTTTGGACTGGCCTTGTTCAAGTCACGGTAGTCAACACACATTCTGACTTTTCCATCTTTCTTCGGAACTGGCACTATGTTGGCCAACCATTGAGGATATTCTGAGGTGACAAGAAAACCTGCGTCGAGTTGCTTTTGAACTTCTGTTTTGATCTTGTTAGCCATATCAGGGTGAGTCCTTCGCAATTTCTGCTTAACCGGCGGACATTCTGGCTTCAATGGCAAGTAATGCTGAACAATATTGGTATCCAACCCAGGCATGTCTTGGTAGGACCAGGCAAACACGTCAACATATTCTTTGAGAAGGTCTGTCAACTTACTCTTGATATCAGCATCAAGCAGCGATCCAATGGTCACTTCTTTTTTGTCTTCTTCAGAACCCAAGTTGATCTTTTCTAAAGGCTCTTTGTGAGGCAGAATGGCTCTTTCCTCGTGCTTAAGTAATCGAGAGATCTCGTCCGGGATCTCCTCTTCTTCCTCTTCTTCGGCTTCGAACACAGGAAACTCAAAGTTGGGAGAGGGCATAGGGTTATTGCATTCAATGGGTTTATCAATAGTAAATCTGCACATATGATTTATATTCATTTCAGAAAATTTATGAATGCAAGAGTGTATGCAGATTTTTTTGAAAAAGTTTTTTTTTTTTTTTTTTGGTTTTTTAGGATTACCATTTCCAGAAAAAAGCAAAAAATAAAACACATAATGTAGGGAATTCAAAATGACACTTTATTTATGATTCATTTTTGAAACAAGGCCCTAAACACAAACTCATTTGTCTTGGGCAGGACAAAGAGGGAAACTTTTAAAACAAAGCCCTATACACAAAGTTATTTGGGCGGAACATCTAAAAGCAAAGCCCTATAAAACATCTCTCTGCTTTGGGCAAGGCAGGAGGTCAAAATAACAGCGAGGTGATTACTTTGAGCGGCGAACAACATTTGGAACGTTGACAGCTTTCCAGTAGCAACGAACTCCTCTGTGTATTATGTATTCAGGAAAATTCCCCTCAGAATTATCTTCAGTATTGACATTGACCGCTGGTCGAGCAGGATTTGAAGGTCCTGGTTTATCACCTTTGTTCTTTGCAGAGTTGAAACGGTCTTCTTCTATTTCTTGAAGAGCATAAGATGAATCACAATCTTCAGAATTTTCAGGATGTACTTCCCAGTCTTCAGGATGAAGAGACTCATTGTCAGCGACACTTTCCGAGTCAACTGCGGGACCATCTTCCCCTTCATCTTCAAAAATGGCATTTATGTGATAATAACCATCTTCAGGATTATAAATCTTGGTAGATGCGTTGAAGCTGAAATCTTCAGTAATTTCAGGCTGCTGAGAAAATTGACAGGGCCGATAAGCCTCTTCTGATTGACTATTATATTCAAAGGGATCTCCCCATCCAGTTGGTTGGATGTCTTCAATCGCAATCTTTGCACTTTCAGGTGCAGTGTATTTCACCATATAATCAAATTTTCCACTTGGTTGTCCCAAGGTGTCCCAAATCTCTGCAGGAATGGGCGGAATTTCTTTAGCACTTGTTTTCTTTGAAGGAGGATATGGTTCTTCCTGAGATATGTATCCCGAGTCATTGAGATAACATTTCCATTCTTCTTCAGTATCGGAGAGACCTTCTTCGATGCATTCTTCAATAAGGACATTAACCTCTTGAGGAATCGGGTTAAGGAACCCTCCACTAATGAATGTTTCTTTGATCGGACGAAGGGTTTCATCCTTCTTGGTGCAGTTTGAGAATGTTGGTGAACATCCGAGACCTGCTCTAGTTTCATTCTTGGTCGGGATCACAACTTGCCCCCAGCCAGTGGTAGTTCCATCTTTCACTACTTTTACTGCCTCTTTGTAAGAAGAGATTGATGCTTTCTTCTTGGAATATTCGTCTTCTAAAGAGAGACCTTGGAACTGCGTTCCTTCCTCATTATCGGCACTTATGAAAGAGAAATTGGATAAATGACTCACCATCAAGGCTTATTCCCCACTTATTGTTACCAATTTTCCATTTTTTACAAATTTTAACTTTTGATGGAGCGTAGAAGTTACTGCCCCTGCTTCATGGATCCATGGTCGTCCTAACAGACAGCTATAAGTAGCTTGAATGTCCATGACCTGGAAGGTGATTTGAAATGTATGTGGACCAATTGTCATGGGAAGGTTGACTTCGCCGATAACAGATTTTCGCGATCCATCAAATGCTTTGACAACTACACCACTGAACTTCATAGGCATTCCTTGGTAAGACAAGCGAGCAAGAGTCGTCTTTGGCATTACATTCAAGGAAGATCCGGTGTCTACCAGTACATTAGACAAAGAATCTGACTGACAATTCATAGAAATGTGCAAAGCAAGATTGTGATTTCTTCCCTCCTCGGGGAGTTCTTCATCACAGAAGCTTAAATTGTTGCAAGCCGTTATGTTAGCTATTATCCCATCAAAGTGGTCAACAGTCACATCATGATCTACAAAAGCCTGATCCAAAACTCTCATCAGGGCTTCCCTGTGGGCTTCTGAATTCAACAGCAATGAAAGTATTGAGATTTTTGAAGGAGTCTGCATAAGCTGATCCACAATCTTGTATTCACTTTTTTTGATAAGCTTCAAAATTTCATCAAAATCTGGATTGACATTGGTTCCACTGGATTGGCCAACATCAGTGTTTGTATTACTGACAGGAGTTTCCTCAGGATTCCCCACTGATGTATCAACAGGATTTTGCCTGGTTGCAGGAGCAACAGGCTGCTTTGGAGGTAGTGGAGTATACACACGTCCACTTCTTGTTACTCGACTCACATCAGCGATGTTCACGACAGATGAAAGAGTAGGTAAAGGAACTTCTTGTCCATCCTTTATCATTGTTGCATTGTAGTTGTATGGAACTGCCTTGTCAGAGTCATAGGGAACAGGTCCAGGTAGACAAATGATCAAAGGAGCAACAGGAACCTTTGGTTTGTTGTAGGTAACTTCCATGCGCTCGGGCATGTTGAAATGAGGAACGATGACGTTAACTTTAGGCATTTCCGAGTTGATATCTGAGACTAAAAGCTCATGCGGATAACATCCTATCATGTTAACTTCATCTTCATTCCTATTTCTGTAGATCTGAATAGTACCATTATCCAACAGAATTTGGAGATCTCTTCTCACAATCGAACATCCGTGAGGATCTACACAACATATGCTACAGGAACCGTAGTGATGCTGGCGAAAATTCTGCCCTCGACAGAGAGTAGCGTGCATTTGTACCAAATCTGCTCTTGAGAAATTGATATTATAGACTCGATATGGACCAGGACATCCATACACCATGTTTACAACATGCCCTCCATGATTGGGCAGCGGATTTGCTTGCACATTAGGATTCAAATTTCTGAAAGAGAGAAGATTAGATCTAACCAACCTCTGAACTTCATATTTCAAAGCTATGCAATGCTCAAGATCATGGCCAGGTGCTCCTTGATGATAAGGGCATGAGACCTCAGCTTTGTACCACCATGGAAGTTTCTCAGGTACTGGTGGTGGTGCTCTAGTTTGAACGAGACCTTTTTCAACCAACGCAGGGTACAATTCTGTGTAGGTCATTGGAATCGGATCGAACTGTGGAGCTCTTTGCACACGATTCTGATTATTGTTGAACTGTTGAGCCTGTTGTCGAGGCTGTTGTTGTTGAAACTGCGGGGTAAATCCCGGATTTGGTGCTGTATTAACGACTGGCGCAATAGCAGCAATCTGTTGTCGACGATTGACGTTTCCTCTTGGCTTCCCTTGGGACACCATGTTAGAACAAGATTTGTTCTGATCAATTATCTTAGTTTTGATGATAACAATAATATGAATTTTGCTTAAGATAATATGGTACTCTAATCCAATGCAATTTCCTTTTCAGGAAATATATAAAGAGTATGCATAATTCAGCGCTCAGAAGCTTTGTCTCAAGGGTTCAGCATGCAACATCAGAACATGGTCTGGCAAGACATCAGAAGATGGTCGAAGCAGAATCAGAACATGGGTCTATGGAAGCATCAGAAGAACATGAGATCAGAAGCACTGAAGTTCTGATGGTATCACGCACAGAAGCACTTCAAGGTCAGAAGATCAGAAGATGCTTTGCACCAAGCTGTTTGACTCTGATGATATTCAAACGTTGTATTCACAAACATCAGATCAGAAGGAAGTACAAGTGGCAAGCTACGCTGACTGACAAAAGGAACGTTAAAAGCTATTAAAGGCAACGTCAGTAGACACAGCGTGAACAAGGCTCGAGGTAGTTGACAAAAGCGTATAACATTAAATGCGATGCTGTACGGAACACGCAAAGCATTAAATGCACTCAACGGTCATCTTCTCCAACGCCTATAAATATGAAGTTCTGATGAGAAGCAAGGTTAATGATTCTGAACAAAAACAACTCATATTAACTTGCTGAAACTCTGTTCTATTCAAAGCTCAGAATCTTCATCTTCATCAAAGCTCACTACATTGCTGTTGTAATATATTAGTGAGATTAAGCTTAAACGTTAAGAGAAATATCACAGTTTGTGATTATAGCTTTTAAGAAGCAATTGTAATACTCTTAGAATTGATTACATTAAGTTGTAAGGAACTAGAGTGATCGTGTGGATCAGAATACTCTAGGAAGTCTTAGAGGGTATCTAAGCAGGTTGTAACTAGAGTGATCGTGTGGATCAGAATACTCTAGAAAGTCTTAGAGGGTATCTAAGCAGTTGTTCCTGGAGTGATCAGTGTGTGATCAGAAGACTCTGGAAGACTTAGTTGCTGACTAAGTGGAGAACCATTGTAATCCGTGCGATTAGTGGATTAAATCCTCAGTTGAGGTAAATCATCTCTGCGGGGGTGGACTGGAGTAGTTTAGTTAACAACGAACCAGGATAAAAATAACTGTGCAATTTATTTTTATCTGTCAAGTTTTTAAAGCTACACTTATTCAACCCCCCCCCCCCCTTTCTAAGTGTTTTTCTATCCTTCAATTGGCATCAGAGCGCCGGTTCTAAGGTGCAAGCACTTAACCGTGTTTAGAAAAGATTCAGGAAGAGAAAAACGCTTCAGTAAAAGATGGCTGATGAAACTGCAAAGTCTACACCTACATCTGGCTCTGCTGAGCAACACAACGGTAACAATGGTTATACTAGACCGCCGGTATTTGATGGTGAAAACTTTGAATACTGGAAAGATAAACTGGAAAGTTACTTTCTTGGTCTAGATGGTGATCTATGGGATCTTCTGATGGATGGTTACAAACATCCAGTAAATGCCAGTGGCGTAAAGCTGACAAGGCAAGAAATGAGTGATGATCAGAAGAAGCTTTTCAGGAATCATCATAAATGCAGAACTGTTTTGCTGAATGCTATCTCTCATGCTGAGTATGAGAAGATATCTAACAGGGAAACGGCCTATGACATATATGAGTCCTTGAAAATGACTCATGAAGGAAATGCTCAAGTCAAGGAGACTAAAGCTCTCGCTTTAATCCAGAAGTATGAAGCCTTCAAGATGGAGGATGATGAAGACATTGAAAAGATGTTTTCAAGATTTCAAACTCTTACTGCTGGATTGAGAGTTCTTGACAAGGGATACACCAAGGCTGATCACGTAAAGAAGATCATCAGAAGCTTACCCAGAAGATGGGGTCCTATGGTGACTGCATTTAAGATTGCGAAGAATCTAAATGAAGTCTCTTTGGAAGAGCTGATCAGTGCCCTGAGGAGTCATGAAATTGAACTGGATGCAAACGAGCCTCAAAAGAAAGGTAAGTCTATTGCATTAAAATCCAATATCATGAAATGCACTAACGCTTTTCAGGCTAGAGAAGAAGATCCTGAAGAATCAGAATCTGAAGAAAAAGATGAACTGTCCTTGATCTCCAGAAGGCTAAATCAACTCTGGAAGAACAAGCAAAGGAAGTTCAGAGGCGTCAGAAGTTCAAAGAAATTTGAACGTGGAGAATCTTCTGATGACAGAAGATTTGACAAGAAGAAGGTCATGTGCTATGAATGCAATGAGCCTGGACACTTCAAGAATGAATGTCCAAAACTTCAGAAGGAAAATCCCAAGAAGAAGTTTCATAAGAAGAAAGGTCTTATGGCAACCTGGGATGAGTCAGAAGATGATTCAGACTCTGAAGATGAGCAGGCTAACTGTGCGCTGATGGCGACAGAAGATGACGGATCAGAATCTACATCAGAATCAGATTCTGAAGAGGTATTTTCTGAACTTACTAGAGATGAGTTAGTTTCCGGTCTAACTGAACTTCTGGAATTCAAGTCTCAGATTAGTCTCAAATACAAAGAGCTGAAAAAGCTATTTGAATTTGAAACAAAGAAGCTTGAGTTGGAGAATTCTGAATTAAAAGAAAAACTTTTAAAATTATCCAATAATGTTGGATCTCCTTCTGATTCAGAAAAATCCACTCCTAGTCTAAACCATATTCTGAAAGAATATGATTTAAGTTTCAGGAAGTTCTTATCTAGAAGTATTGGCAGAAGTCAGCTAGCTTCTATGATATATGCTGTGTCTGGAAACAAAAGAGTCGGCATTGGTTTTGAGGGTGAAACCCCATACAAACTTGAACCTGTTGATGAAATGAAATTCACATACAAGCCATTGTATGATCTGTTCAAGTATGGCCACTCCCATGATATTAGGCACACTTCACATGCTCAAAGTTTTCACATAACACACACCAAAAAGCATGTGACACAACCTAGGAAATATCATGAAACTCACATTAAGAATTATCATGCTGTTCCTCCTTCTGCTTACAATGTTAAACCTAAGTTCAATCAGAACTTGAGGAGAACTAACAAGAAAGGACCCAAGAAGATGTGGGTACCAAAGAAAAAGACTATTTCTTTTGCAGATTCTCTTGGCAACAAAGAAGATAAAAGTCAACATGTCATGTCACCTGGACTCAAGTTGGTCTCAACACTTGAAGGGAAGAAGGACTGTCTTCCAAGTTCTGGTACTTAAATCTGTTGAAGAAACTATGTTCGTAGGAGATCAGAAAAGAAAGTTTATTAGTCTTGGAACCATCTGTTTTGTTTGTTTCTAAAGCATTGATGTTTCGTTCTTGATTATTCTGAATGCTCTAAATGCTACAGAATATACAATATTGAAACATTGATTGTGGACGAATCAATAATTATCTGGCTTGATGATAAACTTGTTTCTGATGAAACAAAGCAGCTTAAGAATTTCTGCAGATACAGTTTTGTCTTATCAGAAGCTGCAGAACAAAGAAGTTAATCTCCAGAAGCTGTGTATATCAGAAGTAATGGATCAGAAGATCATTCAGATTTATATCAGCACACTTCAGAAGGAGTGTTTCCAGAAGAGAAACTTGATCAATTCAGAAGCAGTGATCGGAATCAGAAGGCGTAAAGCCTATTGAATATTTCACACCTGTCATCCATTATCTGATGATGAACACGTGTCTCTACGGTCAGTACGAAGCGTGCAGTTGAAAAGACGCCGACCTAGGTAACTGTATTAAATCATTTCATTTACCATGCTATCTCTCCTAATGTCATTTCTCATTTAATGCAAAATGATTTAAATTATTTTCAAATCTTTTAAATAGCCCGCTTCAACTTCATTCTTTTCTCCTTCTCTCTATTTTGTTGTACATTTTTTTCGCTGCATCTGTTTTTCTTTTTCAAACCCTAGTCTTTGTTCTAATCTTACGACATAATCATCATGAACTCTTCCTCTTGTTCATCTTCCTCAAAAGAAAGACTTACTTCTTCACAAATCCTTCTACGAAATTATGAATATGCTCCTTTGAAAACTTGCTTGATACCCACGAAGGACTTGGAGGTTTTATGTGAAACTGCTGTGGACTTAAACAATCTTAAAGCGAATGGCTTTAAGTGTGATGCAAGAATCCTTGAGCAAGGATGGTCCAAGTACCTTAATAGATTGGTTGGTCCAATTTATCCTGATCTTGTGAAGGATTTCTGGGTACATGCAACGGTTACCCCAACGGCCATCATTTCTTTCGTGCTAGGGCATGAAGTGGTTATCTCTGAAAAACTGATCAGGAAGCTATACAATCTGAATGATGAAGAAGGTTGGTCTGGTTTTCGACATGCATCTGTTGATTGGTCGATAGTTGAAAAACAAATCTCTCAGTCTTCTGGGATTGACTCGAATAACACAGGCACCTTGAGGCCATTTTATAGAGTATGGGCTGAGATTATTCTGGGTTCTCTTCACCACAGAAAAAGGATGCTCTCCTCTTCTTACATCAGTCCAGATCACAAGCACACTCTTTTCTGCATTGGCAAAAAGACTGAGATCAACATTTCTCACATTCTGTTTGAGAATCTGAAGACTTCAATCCTTGAGTCAAGAGAAGAGGAAAGGGCGAAGTACCCTCATCTTTCAAGAATGACTATTCCGTTTGGAAGAATGATTTCAGACATTCTTACTGAAAGCAAAGTGCTGGACTCCATCAGAAAACTCAATGCATCCCATTTGCTTGGAGTAGTTCAAGGTCCCATTTTTAATGGTGTGGATTTGTTCAGATTAGAACTCATTCAAAATGTACCTTCTGTGTGCCCAAGCTTTCCTGACATTCTCTCAAGAAGAGTTGCTGTTGAAGGTTTTGCCTCCTTGTTTCAAGAAGAACTGCATCAGGTTGTCAAGTCTTACCTGGAAGATTGTGTTAGGAAGCAATCAGATATTGATCCTGCTTGGATCCGTGGCAGAGTACTTCCGTCCAAGGCTGACCTTTTGAAGAAGGATCAGAAGGAACAAAAGGCTAGGATTAAAAGAAAAGCCCGAGAAGATGAGGCTAAGAAAGCCAAGAAGTTGAGAGTCACCTTTGATCCTGACAAGGTGGACTCTGAAGAACGAAGGGAGAAAAGGATTAGAGATTCCTTTCGCAGAACCAGATCTTCTTCTTCTGTGCAAATCTCCAGGCAGGTTTTTACTCCACCTCCCTCTGTCCCTAAACCATCCTTCCAATCACCTCCATCTGAACCAAAAATAAACTTCACCTTACCAAATCTTTCTCCATCAACCTCCTCCTCTCCCATTCTAAATCCCACTCCTCTAAATATTCTTCCCCCAACTCCTTCTGATAAGACTTTCTCACCAATTCCCTTTACAAATAATCCATCCTCATCAATCATTCTCTCAGCTATTCCCTCCTCCTCATCCACCGCACCTCCACCTTCTGTATCCAATCCCTTACCTACCAGAAAATCAAAACCTTTTTGTCCTCTCTACCCGAACTACAAATTCACCCTCAATCCGCCTGAACCTGGACTCTCTACCTACCTGGAACTTTTCAGATATGAAGTAATCAATGGCTTAGACCTTCTGAAGGAAGCCTTCCTAAATGGTCTGAATGATGTTTCTACAAGAAATATCTGGAAAAGATTTCGCAAGGTGTTTCAAGAAGAAGCAATGGGAGTACAGAAAAGACTTGTGGCTGCTGCCCCACGACCTCGTGGAATTCTAAGGAATTATGAAGACTTCTGGTTTGCTAGTCTCAAAGGAAGACATCTGTTGGAAGAGAAGCCCTTCTTGGATGAGATGGAACAATTAAGACTGGCTGCTGAAATGGAAGCAAATCCATGCAGGGATATTGTTATCTTTATTCCTGATTATCCTGTTCTGCTCGGAGACGTTAAGACTCTCTTTAACTATCTGAGGGAAAACCCTTCTGAGAAAGACCCAAGCTTGGTCATTCCAGAAGTTGTTGACCCACCAGAAGTTGAAGGTCCTTCTGCTCCCAGGAATCTAGCTGCCATTCTTCAGGCACTTGAGAATGGAGACTCGGAAATTCCTGCTGCAGAATATGGAGATGCTTCTATGCAAGAAGCAGATGCTGAAGATCATGTTGCTGAATCAGATCCTGTTGAGGAAATCCCTGCAAATGATCTATCCATGGAAGCTACAGATCAAGTTGCTATTCCTGTGGTTGAAAGCGGTGAAGCCTCTTCTGATGAATCTTCTCGTCTTGCAAGGACTCTGGAAGAAATTCAGAAGAGACAGGATGAGCAAAGCTCACTCAATGCTGAGTTTAGAACTTTCATGGTGAGGCAAGATGGACACAACAATGAGGTTCAAGAGATGCTGGCCAAGATCTTGTCAAGGCTAGGGCCATCTTAGATTGAGTCTGTGTTGTTTTTTTTTTTCGTTGCATCTATTTTTGTGCATCTGATCTTACTTATCTTCATGTACTTCTGTACCTGATGTTTGAACTTCAATGAAATCATCTTCTTCCTCCGTGTGTTTCTTTTTGTTTGTCTCTGATTCTTTTCTGTTTTTTGATGATATGACAAAAAGGGGGAGAAATATGTGATAAATGATTTGATTTAATCAGTTGCTTTTACTAACAAGAACTGCAAGTTCTATATGGTTTAAGTGTTTTGCAGGTATAAAGAAGTGAAGAGAATCTTCAAAGCAAACACAAGAAGCAAAACCATAAGAAGTGTTATTCTGTAAAAAGAATAAGCTCATGGAAACTGAAGCAAGCTAAGTGCTGTCAAGCTTCAGAAATCAGAAGCAAGAAAGAAGAATAAATCAGAAGCACTGATAATAGAATTTGATCCATATTTGTCTATTTGCCCTGACAAAATTCTATTTGCTCTGATACATTATTTTAGCCTATATGGCTCTGATACATATCATGTGTTCTAATATACATTTTATGTTCTGACTCGTTCATGCTGACTTTTGTCGTTTAGTTTTTGTTCTGTAACATTTCAGGATGTAGAGATGCTCTGATGATGCTCTGGTACATTCAACAATGTTCTGATACAAATCTAGCATGAAGTGATGTTGGTAGAAATTCAAAGCTCTGAAGCTATCCGAGGGAAGCAGAAATCAGAAGCTGTGAATGTTCTAAAGATCCAGAAAACTCAAGTTCTGAAGCTGTCCTAAATGGAAGCAGAAATCAGAAGCTGTGAATGTTCTGAAGATCAAAGAAATTCAAGTTCTGAAGCTGTCCTAAATGGAAGCAGAAATCAGAAGCTGTGAATGTTCTGAAGATCAAAGAAATTCAAGTTCTGAAGCTGTCCTAGATGGAAGCAGGAATCAGAAGCTGTGAGTGTTCTAGGGATCTAAAGAAATTCTAGTTCTGAAGCTGTCCAATGGAAGCAGAAGTCAGAAGCTATGAATTCTCTGAAGACAGAAGCTTATGTGATCGTCTCTACCGAAATAATCAGGGAAGTCTTTTATTAAAGTTCTTCGAGTACTTATTTCAGGGGGAGATTATTTATCTCAGGGGGAGATTGTTAATCTCAGGGGGAGACATATTCATATGCTTATGCTATAGCTGTGTAATTTGTCTTTTGCCGTCTGCTCTTTCTGATCGCAAATTCATATCATTTATATATGTTTTTGTCATCATCAAAAAGGGGGAGATTGTTAGAACAAGATTTGTTCTGATCAATTATCTTAGTTTTGATGATAACAATAATATGAATTTTGCTTAAGATAATATGGTACTCTAATCCAATGCAATTTCCTTTTCAGGAAATATATAAAGAGTATGCATAATTCAGCGCTCAGAAGCTTTGTCTCAAGGGTTCAGCATGCAACATCAGAACATGGTCTGGCAAGACATCAGAAGATGGTCGAAGCAGAATCAGAACATGGGTCTATGGAAGCATCAGAAGAACATGAGATCAGAAGCACTGAAGTTTTGATGGTATCACGCACAGAAGCACTTCAAGGTCAGAAGATCAGAAGATGCTTTGCACCAAGCTGTTTGACTCTGATGATATTCAAACGTTGTATTCACAAACATCAGATCAGAAGGAAGTACAAGTGGCAAGCTACGCTGACTGACAAAAGGAACGTTAAAAGCTATTAAAGGCAACGTCAGTAGACACAGCGTGAACAAGGCTCGAGGTAGTTGACAAAAGCGTATAACATTAAATGCGATGCTGTACGGAACACGCAAAGCATTAAATGCACTCAACGGTCATCTTCTCCAACGCCTATAAATATGAAGTTCTGATGAGAAGCAAGGTTAATGATTCTGAACAAAAACAACTCATATTAACTTGCTGAAACTCTGTTCTATTCAAAGCTCAGAATCTTCATCTTCATCAAAGCTCACTACATTGCTGTTGTAATATATTAGTGAGATTAAGCTTAAACGTTAAGAGAAATATCACAGTTTGTGATTATAGCTTTTAAGAAGCAATTGTAATACTCTTAGAATTGATTACATTAAGTTGTAAGGAACTAGAGTGATCGTGTGGATCAGAATACTCTAGGAAGTCTTAGAGGGTATCTAAGCAGGTTGTAACTAGAGTGATCGTGTGGATCAGAATACTCTAGAAAGTCTTAGAGGGTATCTAAGCAGTTGTTCCTGGAGTGATCAGTGTGTGATCAGAAGACTCTGAAAGACTTAGTTGCTGACTAAGTGGAGAACCATTGTAATCCGTGCGATTAGTGGATTAAATCCTCAGTTGAGGTAAATCATCTCTGCGGGGGTGGACTGGAGTAGTTTAGTTAACAACGAACCAGAATAAAAATAACTGTGCAATTTATTTTTATCTGTCAAGTTTTTAAAGCTACACTTATTCAAACCCCCCCCCTTTCTAAGTGTTTTTCTATCCTTCACACCATGTCAACACTTTGTTCTTTCTTCTTTGGGAAACCACTTCCGAACTTTTTGGTTCCACTCGAAGATCCACCTTCTTTAGTCAAACGTCCTGTTCGGACTCCTTCTTCTAGACGCATCCCCATGTTTACCATTTCGGTGAAATCACTTGGAGCACTAGCAATCATGCGTTCATAATAAAACGGACTGAGAGTATTCAAGAAGATCTTTGTCATCTCTTTCTCTTTTAACGGTGGATTAATCTGAGCAGTAGTTTCTCTCCATCGTTGGGCATACTCTTTGAAAGCTTCATGATCTTTCTGAGCCATGGACCGAAGCTGATCTCTGTCTGGAGCCATATCCGAGTTATACTTGTATTGTCGGACAAAGGCCTCACCTAGGTCATTGAATGTTCGAATATTAGTGCTATCCAAGCCTGTGTACCACTTTAGTGCGGCACCAGTCAAACTGTCTTGAAAGTAATGGATGAGCAACTAATGATTATCTGCATAAGTAGACATCTTTCTGGCATACATTACGAGATGACTTTGTGGACAAGAACTACCTTTGTACTTCTCAAAGTCAGGGACCTTGAATTTAGCTGGTATTTGTACACTGGGAACCAAACATAGCTCCTGGGCATTCTTTCCAAACAAATCTTTTCCACGGATAGCTTTGACTTCCAGCTGAATCTTGTTGAACTGTTCTTGGAGATCTTCCACAAGATTACGCTGATTTGTGCTATCACCTTGATCATGATAAATCTCATTGCCATCATAAGGAACAGTGTGAACCGTAGGGGTCGGAACTGTCATAGTGGGTTGAGAAAGTGCCATAGTGATTTGGGAAAAAGTTACCCCCTGATTTGGAGTGAACTGTGAACTTTGTGCAGCAGGCGCTTCAGTTGTGGTTGTTTGAACCCCAGAGAAATTATGGCGAAAACCTGCACCAAAGCTGAAAGGCGTGCCCCAATCTTCTGGCATGGAGAAAGATGGAATGCTGAATGCAACTGTAGAAACTGGAGTAGTGACTTCAGATGTTACCGCTGCTTGACTGTTGGGTGGCGGCGACTGATTCTGTGCGGCCATTAAGGAGTCAACCAGAGTAGTGAGACTTTCCAACTTTTCCTGAAGGGTGGTCACTGTACCACGGAGCTCAATATTCTCTTGTTCAGAGTGTTCCATTACTCTTCTTCTGCTTGAACGAGTATTGTATCTGTGATCTGATTGCGAGCGCAGTCGAGAAACTTTGAGACGCGACAGCTTGACGATCTAATGGAGAAAGATCCAAAAGATGAGACTCTATACAACAGACTCGATATGCAGAATGATGTATGCAAAAAGAAATTTATGATTTTTCCAAACATTTTAGAGATTATTTCCTTGCAAACATTTGAACACAAACTATTCTTTTATTGAAATAATGGGAAATGTTACAACATTGGAGCGTAGCTCCTTACAAAAGCAAATGATACAATAAAAAGCTAAATAATCCTAAGCATCCTCATCAGACGAAGAACCAAATGCGTTATGCAGCTTGAGCCTCAGGATTTCTTTCCCATAGTGGGCTTTCAATTCGGCCTTTTCGGCCCATAGTTTGTCAACAACATTCTTCCAATTGTCAGGAGTCGGAGCGTTGCTTGTTGAGCCTTCAAGATTCTTCTTGCTTTCTTTGATGTACCTCTTGATTGCAGCATCTTTCTGACGGATCTTCTCATCTTTACTCATGAGCCAACCATCTTGATAATAAAGAGTTTCTTCGTGATCTTTCACTCTTTTCTTCAACTTTCTATTTTCCTCATCAGTTTTACGAAACTTTTCTTCCCAAGCGTCTTTTTCTAACCTCATTTTGGCTAAAATCTCTTGGTATTCTTCCGTAGTGTCAAATGGAATGTTGGGTAGTTGAGACACCGCAGGGAACATGGGTTTTTCATAATCATACGGCATTTGAAACTCCCTTGCTCTTTTCTTCACCCAACAGGTATAGGCGTTTGTAGCAATGCAGTTTCTTTCCCCACCTTTTTCTTTTCTTCGGACGTCGTACCAAGCTCTTACCATTCTTGTCTTCAACCTTTGAGGATCCTCCCCTTCTCGGTAAAAGTAGTTTTCCACTGCGAGACCAATGGGTTTAGCTGAATTTGCATACCCGAGTTGTCGTCGGGCTAGGACCGGATTGTAGTTAATTCCTCCTTGTGTGCCAATGAGAGGTACGTTGGCGAACTCTCCACAACTATCAATGGTTTCTGTACCACAGCGAGCCAAGGTATACCAATGAATATCATTATTAGTAAGGGACATAAGTCTTCGAGGCCAACGCAAACCTTCTCGGTTTTCCGTGAAAGTAGGAGACTTAGCTAAGTGTGAAACAATCCATTTGTACAAAAGAGGTGCACAACATACAATGATTCCACCGCCTTGGCGATTCCTATGATGGATAGAGAAATACGTGTCACCAAGCAAAGTCGGAACAGGATTTCCAATCAGAAAAATCTTTATGGCGTTGATATCAACAAAGTCGTTGACGTTGGGAAACAGAACCAACCCATAGATGAGCAAGGCTAGTACAGCTTCAAAAGCTATCATGCTACCAGTTTCGATGAAATCAAAGGCTTTCTTTATTAGAAACTGCGAAGTTAAACCCGGAAGGTTTCCTTTGGTAGTCCAATTACTCTCTACTTCAGATTTCTTCAAGTGGATACCCGCTGCAATGGCTGGTGACTTAGGAATGGCTTCCAAACCATTGAAAGGTATTTTGTCAGACACAGGAATACCCAAAAGATTGGCATATTCTTCCAAGGTTGGTACCAACTGATAGTCTGGAAAGGTGAAACACCGGTAGACGGGATCATAGAACTGAACCAGAGTTTTGAGAAGTCCTTCATCAACATGAGTGTTCAAGATAGGCAAAATCTTTCCATGGCTTTTCCTAAAATCAGAAGGATCTTGTACAGAAGATGCTAACTCTTTCAGTCTTTCCACATTAGGCATTTTGAAATCGTACTTTTTGGTATGCCTTTTTACCCACTCCATAACTTAATCCTATAATGTTTGCAAAGGAAATTCTCTAAAATTTTTGGAAAAATCATGCTTTTATGGGAAAAGATGGATTTTTAATGAATGTATGAATGCATGGATGCGTGGATGCCACATATTCAAACATGGTAAAGCAAACATGGTAGTTCAAACATGGTAACGCAAACATGGTACTACAAACATGGTAATTCAAACATAGTACACATAGGTTCAAAGGTCCAGCGTCACGAGCATGAGGTCAGAGAACCAAACATGGGATAGTACTAGGGTTTATCACCTGCAAAACATGTTCTACTGATACGTCAGAGTCTACATTTTTCTTTCGGATATTACCGGCTTGCACAACTGAACTTGTGAGCCAGCAATATTCTCAAGAAAAACTCGTCTGAGTGTGGTTCTCCGCATGACAACTATTCCAAGTCTACACCTGAATAGTTTCTGCACCACAACCTAATAAGGCCAGGATGGGTTATGGGTTCTACAGCCAACTCAGCTTCTACAGTTCAATGAAAGCAATAATGTCTTCGCAACTGAACTTGCTAAACATATACTACCAACAAGGAACCTCCACTGAGCGGAAGGATTCTCATGCTGACTTTTTAAGGACTGAACTCCTTGTATGCCATACATGACTATACCCTCCACCTAATTCTTATGTGTACTTAATCCGGGTTAGGATTTGTCCATAATGTATCACTTGTAACAGAATCACACAGGTAACAGAACCACAGAACCACACATGTAACAAAAATGAAATAACAAACACAAAAATTAAAATTAACCCTTTCTTTGGAAACAATAAAAAGATGGGTCCCCAGTGAAGTCGCCATTTTTCTGTCGCGGGGAAAAATCGTTATCCTTTTTTCGGGATGAGACACCTGATGCCTTCTTTGGGCTCGAGTGCTCATAAAAATGATTTTTCTTTTGTTTCGACCAAACTTTTTATTGTTTCCAAAGTAGGAAAAGGAAAAAAGCTGCAATAACCTAAAAAGTGGGGGAGAGATCTTGGGTAAGAGGGTTGGTTATACGAAGGGAAGGTATTAGCACCCAACGTATCTATAGTACTCTATAGGCTTTTTTTTTGTGTTTGTTTCATTCTATGTTATGGTGGAGGTTCTGTTGTGAAATAGGTGGGACCTAAGGTGTTTGTTTGATTATGCTCGCAAAGATCATCGCGATCCTCTGCATACATATCCCTTAGAGGGAATCAGAGCATCTGTAGCTCGGGGTCTACGGGTGCTAAGGTTTGAGTGGTTTGAGAGAGAAGTTTTGCTCGCCAAGGATACGACCTTGTGCCTACGTATTCTCAAAGGGATGTTGAGAAAGTCAGAGCAATCGTAGTTCCCACTTATGCTAGTGGAAGCAAAGGATAAGAGACAAATGTCATCTCAATGTTCGATGTATCTAATCTATATCATCACATACATCTGTTTGTTTTTGTTTGAAATCTTTTCATTATAAGCCCTGGGCTGTGCCACTTATGGCGCTTAGAATGATAAAGATGTTTTTGTTGTTTAACCAGCCTTGTGGCAAAAACTTTCAATGAAGTCAGCCTTGTGACAAAAAGTTTTGATTAATCAGCCAGCCTTGTGGCAAAAGTTTCAATGAAGTCAGCCTTGTGACAAAAACTTTGATTAATCAGCCAGTATGGTGGCAAAACGGTTTGATTGATTAGCCAGCCTTGTGGCAAAAAGAAGTTTGATTGATTAATTGTTTGTGATGATATAGAAGAGATACTTCTATCATAGAGATGATAAATGTCTAATCTCCTAGGGTATTTGTTTTGGATATTGGGGATGCTTATAAGAAGCCCGTGGGTCCTTGTACGAAGCCCAAGAGGAGGCTATCCGAGGGTCCTTGCATTGTAAGCCCAAGAGGAGGCTATGGGAGGGACTATCGAGGGTCCTTGCATTGTAAGCCCAAGAGGAGGCTATGGGAGGGTCACTCGTTTGTACAAAGCCCAAGGGGAGGCATGGTATAGTTGGTTTGAGCTCTTAGAGCGATTTCACCATGAAACCATACTCTATGTCCTAACCTAAACTAGGGAGATTCTTTGCACGAAGCCCAATAGGAGGCTATGGGGAACCTAGTGTTGTACTAAGTTGAACAAGCATATATAACACAATCACAAATATGAACAAGTACGAGCAAATATGAACAAGTACATGAACAAATATGAACAAGTATGAACAAGCACATATATATGACAAAGTGTGTGTATACAATGGAGTTTATGAAGGAAATATACCTGTAAGCATGATCCATTTGTATACCCGAGGGCTCGGGACTTATACTCGGGGAGAGACCCACTTGAGTTTATTCAAAGCTATGTAAACAGGTATTTACAAAGGGCTTGGGACTTATACCTACATGGAGGCCCATGTTTTATTTTATAAAACATGGTTGATTGTTTTATTAACAGACGCGTCGTTTGAAAAACTATTTGAAAGTTGTTTTGAAAGAAGTTTTCTGTTTGAAGAAAAACTGTACAAAGGCAAAGGTCTGTACAAAAAGGGGCTTGGGACTTATACCTACATGGAGGCCCATGTTTTATTGAAAAAATTTGTTTCTTTGGAGTTTTGTTGTTTTGAAAATGATTTGAAAATTGTTTGAAAAAGTTTTGTTTTGAAGTTTTATTGTTTCGAAAACTGCACAAAAAGAAAAGAAATGGGACTTACACTCTCTAATATTCGAGAGGCCCCACTTCGTTTTGAAAATCAATTGATCAATTACAAAGATTTAATCAAAAGTTTCCTTTGAAATCAAAAAGAAATGGTTTATCGTTTTTTTGAAAAGAATCGCGATCGCTTGTTTTAAAATGGTTTGAATCAACTTAATTAATGTAAAAACAAATCTTTTGCTTAGTTAAGACCTAAGTGATTAAGGTTTGATCACAAAAAATATTTACAAGTGATTAGGTTAAAAATTAAATGAAAAAACAATATTTAAAGTATTTAAAAACACTTAAAAATGTATCATTTTAAACCTAATTAAAAACATATTAAATAAATCTTTTTTTGTGATTTTTTTTGATATTGTCAAAATATGTATATTAAATAAGAGGTGTGTAAAAAATGAAGAAAAAATAAGTTGATTTGATTGGTTAAATTAATTGATGAAGTTGTGAAGAAATTGAAGGAAAAAAAGTGATAAAAAATAAGCTTTTGGCCTCACCAGGGTTTGAACCCACGTCCTCTCTCTCACCAGCCAAAACTCTTGCCAACTGAGCCACGCTTGTGGCTTGTAATACATACGCTTCCATTTAATTATATATTAAACTTAACATTTGAAATTTCTGAATCAAAAATGGCGCCAAGAACACACCTTCAACTGAATTTTGAAAATCTCCAAAACTGTGTTGTTTTGATCAAGTAAAGGGTCTATCTCACTCGGTTTTTCACAAGGAACATGATGGTGCCCTCATAATTCATTTATTTTTGCTCTAAGGGGGTCAATTTTCGCATGAACATGAAGAACCCTAGAACTGAAATTCAATGTGAAATCGTGTATGTGCAAGTTATGATGCAATTGATTGAGGGTTAATGATCCTCATAGGTGCAGAAACAAGATGGTATGCTCACATTTCATTTATGATGCGTGCAAGTATGAGTTTGAAGTTCATGAGCACTTACCTTAAAAACGGCACAACTGAGAATCGAATTCTTGCTTGGAGGTGTTACAGAAGTTGTTTGATGATCTAGATAGCTTCAATGGACCTTATGGAAGGTGTCTGGATGCTTGGAACCATCTGAATTCATCTGGGCATGGCCATGGTACCCGATCTGCATAAGCT
The DNA here is from genome assembly GCF_029867415.1 of Vicia villosa. Classification (NCBI taxonomy): domain Eukaryota; kingdom Viridiplantae; phylum Streptophyta; class Magnoliopsida; order Fabales; family Fabaceae; genus Vicia; species Vicia villosa. The sequence continues at coordinate 16,965,019 of NC_081181.1, forward strand.
TCAAGAGTGAATCGAATTTGATGATTCTGAGGTTATTGGCTATATGTGATGGATTGGATAGTTCATATGTGATATATGGATGATGTTAGAAGTGATAGTTTGGACAGAATTGAGCCTGAATGAAAATTGGCATGATAAGTCTCATGTTATGCATATTTGAGAAGTGAGGTAGTGATTTTGAGTTTTAGGTGTTTTTGGGGTGTATGGATGGATCAAACACATCCCATATGATGTTTATGAGTTGTGGGAAGCATCATTTTGCTCAGATCTTGCAAGGGATGGAACTTGCACTTTCTCCTCTTTGAAACTCATGAAACTTGCAATTCAAGAAAGAAGAGAGAAAACCTATAATTGTGAGGTTTTGGTGTGAATTGAAGAGTGGAAATGACCTCTATTTATAGGCCATGAGTTCTGAATGCAGAGCTTTGCAACTTGCTCAAGAATTGGTGATTTGGCATTTGGAGATAAAGTGGAATCTTTACATTTAATGCAAATGGTTAAAGTAACTAAACCATGGTTATTTTGGCCAAGCTTCTTATCTCTTTCCATTCTGATCTCAAATCAGAAAATATCTACCAATTATTGCATCTATGCATCATCACTTGGATCATTTAGTAGAATAGTGCATAACTTTGGTAAAAATGGCTTATAATTTCATGCATAAGGACCTCTAATGACAAAATTCAAAACCATAGCTATGCTCCATGTTTTTTCATGCTCTTGGACATTTTGGAAAGCTCATATTACACACTTCAAAACCCTAGTTGAAAGTTTCTTCAAGACCTTTAAGGAAGTGGGTGAAAAAGATCCATGAACTTTGAAGAAAATGAGATTTTAAGTGAAATTTTCATAAAGTTCCAACTTTGAAGCTCCATATCTCTTAAATGGTTGATCTTATGAAAAAAAAATTATATGTGTCAAAGTTGTTTATTGGATCAAAATCTACAACTTTCATGTTGGAAGTTTTTTTCAGTTTGTAGGTAAAATTTTGAGAAATTCCCTTCCAAAGTTTGGAAAAAACCATGAAAAACACTTAGAAGTTTTTCTAAGTATGAAAAGTCAAACTTTTGACTTTTTGATTCTTGATTGATTTTCTTGATTTTCCTTGATCAAATGACTTCATATATCATATATTGATGATTCAAAACTTCAAAAGTCATGGTTGACCAAAATTCCCCAAAAGTCAATGGTGATCTTGTACAGTTGACTTTTTCAAACGAATCGCGTTTCTGGAGATTTCAAATGAACCAGGCTATCCTCACCAAATGAATGGTATGAATGGATCATATTGAAGCATTAGAGGATATTGAGCCATGGTTTAAGTTGTGGCACCATGTTCTGATAAAAAAAGTCAGTTGTTCAGGTGATTTAGGTCAAAAACCCTAATTGTCGATCTGATGAAATTGATGACTGTGGATCTTGAATTGAGATGTAATTTCCATTGGATGTTGTCATAGGGATTATTTGAAGATGATTGAATCCTTTGATTGACTTCCTGGGGATTTTTAGGGTTTCCCAAATGTGATCCCTGATTTCAGTCCCTAATAGTTCAAAACCCTCATCTGATGATTTGAAATTTCACTGTTGATCAATCCTTGTGTAGGAGATGTCTTGAGTCAATAGATTAGGCCAAAATGATGTACTTGGGGTCTTGAGGTCATGTCCCAAGTCATTAGGTCAAATCCTGAGCAAAAGTCAGGAGTATACTGTCTTCAGTCAAAACCCTAATCTAGTTGATTCAAAGTCTTTGAGTTTGTTGAAATGAATCTCTGGGGACCAAATGTTGGTTGTTGATGAAGATGATTCATTTGAGATGAAGGGAGAACAAAACCCTAATTGATTGTTGCTTGTACTGATGAGTGATTTCTTGTTTAAATTCTGCTGAGTCACAAGTAACAAACACAGGCTATGCAATTTGTTAGAGATGCAAATGATGCATATGCTATGATATGAGGTGGTATCTTAGGTCAAAAATTGGGGTATGACATGATGGTTAACTGCACTTTACAAGTGAATAGCGGTTCCTTCAGTACAAACCAAAATATTGTGCCCCAGGCTGCCTAACTTACGAAGATATTTGTCTCAAAAGGATCTCTACACCACGCTTACTTGACATTATTTGCCCTAGCATATTCAAGTGTTTGAAAATATTCTTTCTCTTGATCCACGGATCCTTGAAGAGATTTGTCGAATCTCGACGTAACTGCCCCAGATTGAGTGAGTTTGAGAGATTCCTCGACGTCACTACTTCGAATTGATTGAAATCAAGAGAGATTCCTCGACTTAATTAACCCTAATTGGTCGAATTTGAAATGTCAAACCTTGATTTGCTTGCCCCAGGTACGCTGAACTCACGAGAGAGGTTCCTCGTCGTGACTGCCCCTGATTATGTACATCTTATTAGAATCCTCGAGTTTTACTTCCCTTAAGATCCCACAAATCGTGGAAGTAACTTTACCACACTCAAAACAGTATTCAAAACCTTCAGGGTAATCAATCAAAGAGAGCACCCACTGCTCGTGCTCAATAGAATATTCAGACTTCTCCCCTCAGGGTAACCAATCAAAGAAGGCATAAACTGATTATGCTCAATGGAGTCTTCAGGCAAGATGCCCATTGATATCAGTCTCTGGAATGATTTCTTTTTACTCTAAGGAGTTCTCAAGTCCTTTTACTTTGACATGATCAAGCTCTTCATGGATTCTCATCATGGAAACTTCCTTGATGTTTAAGCAAATGTTTTGTATGCGAAAGAATGTTAATTCTAAGAATGAAAATTCTAATGCAAAGTCTATGCTAGTCTTGAAGTTTAAAACCTTTTATGCAATGAGGTGGCCACCTCTTATGAATGAAAGATAAAGCAAGCATACGATACCAACATAGATATGTGTTACGCTTCATTGGGAGTCAGCTAAACACTATCTCTTTGGAGTGTGTCTTTGAAATGAACCCTACTTCAATTAGGACTTTTAAGGGTTGTAACTTGGTTGGGTTCACGGTTTTCAGAAACAAAGGATTTTTAGGCTCAAAATTATTTGGTGCCCACCCCCTTCATGATGTTCTCCACTCCTAAGTTCAATTAACTCAACATGAGTGCTCATCCCTCACAAGGAATTTTAAGATGGTTGAGGAATCAATGAGGTTTTTTCGGACATGGCAGTCGCTCACCTTTTATTCTTTTGATTCATTATCACACGACTTTGTTCTCGCTTTATTTCATCATCATTTTTTCTTTTTATTGCTATATTCTTTTCTTTCATCACTTTTCTCTTTCTTTTTTACATTTTTTTTCTCTTCTTTTTTTTTGAACAAGTCGTGTGACCTCACATTGTCTTTGATTCGTTAGAAGTGATTGCGACTGCCTCATTCCATGATTGATGAAGGATTCCCATTGTGGTACCGTCATCTTTTGTCCTCTTGGTAGGTGAAGGATAACCATCACGGTCCTGACTCTCCTCAACCTTTTGAAGGATAACCATTGTTGTATCCTTAGATGCATGTCATTTGTGAGTTTAGAACACTTGATCAAGTTAAATGAACACTACCCTTCCCCAGGGTTAAGATAAAGGTTTTTTTCTGATCAGAAAAGAAACTCCAACTTCAAGGCTCAAAGGGGTTGACGAGGGTCTATCTCCCTTATATCTCCGGTGTTTGGGGATTTGAAACAATGCCTGTACATCATCAGCAGGGTTTTATTCAAAAACACACTATTAAGTATTTTTCTCTTTTTTTTCATCATTCTCCCTCCGCTCATTGCCTAAGCAAGAGATAAGTAAAAGTTGGTATCGTAATGCCAAAAACATTTTATGAGTGAAAACGAATGGATTACTTCAAGACAAACATAAACAATGTATTATGATTTTCATTCAGAAATTAACAATTTTTTACATGCTAGCAATGCTTAAACAAACAACAAAATGTTAGGAATGAGAATGCAATAAAGATCTTAAATGAATGCCATTGTTGAGGAGACTTGACTCCGTATGGACTTCTTGCTCTTGAATGCTTTCTTCAGTATAGATACCCCATTGAGACTTCAACTTGTGCATAAAACCTCTCAGAGTGGATGTGGTTGTTCTGAAATCAACGAGGACTTGAATTCTGCCTTTGAATGTCTTACCCCCTTCAGTTGAATGGCTAGGTGCCCCAGCATGGTAGCCACTTAGCATTATCATATGTTCCTTCCACACACTTTAGATTACTTCCCAGAAAAATATTCCAACAAAGGCGTACAAGAGTGGTACATTTTTGCCTTACTTTAGGGATTCGAGCAATGCAAATGATGCAATACTCAAGATAGACAATGTCTTGCTTATCCCTCGATCGGGAGCCCCAAGCAACTTCCACACATGTGCAAGAGAAGATTACCACTTCGGTTTGCATATCCAAACTATCCGGAGTGCGCATGAATGATCCTTGCAGTTCTTAATATTAGGCACTAAGCATCAACACACAATGTCTAACTCAATGGAGTCACAACTTTTTCATGGCTTCCCAACTTTTCTCCAAGAGGTGAATCTTTTGTCAATTTCAATACTCGGAAACTTGAAGACTTCAATGATGTGAACCCTCCTTACCAAGAATAGGAATCTCAACATTATTTCAAACACTGATTCATAAGACCTTCTCTTTAGGGTGAGATTACCATTTACATTTGGCTTCAGAAGGACCTGTCTCAACTCTTCTTGTCTAAGAGAAAAACCTGAATAACCTCTATACACGGATCCACGTTAATCCCCATTTTTGTTCTCATCTCATTCAAATCATCATGGAGTTGTTCCATTATTAACTTTCGAGCATGTAGCGGTGAGAAGTCATTTTTGTTGTTGAAGTCAGAATTTGAATGGAAAGGGCCCCCATGAGCTTCTGAGAGAACTATGAAATGCATGATAGTATGAATACTTGTTTCATTTCTAAGGGATCCTAAAGTCTTTTCATCAACTTTTCTTTTTTCTCTCTTTTTTATTTTTTGGAGTCAAAACTTTGTTTTGTATATAATATCTTCTTTTTTTTCTTTCTTTTCCATCTTTTCTATTTTTCCACTTTTTTTCGTTTCCTCTTTTTTTTTGGAAATAGACTTTAGAATCCCCCACAAATGAAGTGGATAAAGTAATGATGTTATGCAATGCAAAACATGGGATCAAGGTCCATATAATCTTAGTATCCACTGTACAACCCTCTGAATAACTGATACAGGTCAGATGCCACGAGATCAAAGGTCCGACATAGGTATTACAGAACCATAGGAGCAATAGTCACCATCAGAATATGAATAGTCACCAACGGTACCTGTCATGTATATCCCACCCCACTCACAGGTGAATCTAGGTCAAGGTAGGTCAAAAGGTCTCCAGCGTTAACAATTCTCCTGAAACACCATCATTGTTGCAAATACATGCCAACAATGGTATCTCATTTGAATCTCAACTGGTCGTGGGTCTCATGATCGCAATCAACAGAACCTGACATTCTGTTGGCGTCATGACTATCCACTCTATCCTAGGTATCCTATGTGTCAACTCTGGCCTGGGTATTGGGCCTTTTACCTCATAGAACATCCCACCCAACCTGCAAACAGAGAAAATATGTGGCCCCCACGGGGACCCATAATATAGTCCACATGCATGCGGAAAGTAAACATGATATGCAAGCAAGAAATAAACATGATATGAAAGCATATATACAGGATGTAACATATAAACAAACAAACAAATAAACACCCAATAAACAAACAAACAAACAAAGGCTAGGATCGAATCGCTAAGAATGGACCAGCAATAGGTCTAGCAACATCCCCAGCAGAGTCGCCAGCTGTCGCTACCGCGAAAATGGATCAGAGTCGCCACTAATATATTTATCCCATCGAGGGAAAGGAATACTAGGAAACCTAACTCAGAATAAGAACAAGGTCTTACGACCAGAGAACAGGGCACGGGAGTCGGTTACGCAAGGGGAAGGTGTTAGCACCCCTCACGCCCATCGTACTCGATGGTATCCACCTATGTTGCTTCTATCTAAAGGGTGTATCTATGTCTAAACCTAAATGCAAATGAATGCAAAAGAAATACGGGGAAAAGAAGAAATTATTTACAAGTGTGTTCGCTTAGGCCCCGCGACCCAATGCCTACGTATCCTTTTCAGGAATCAGAACGACCGTAGTTCGGCTCCATAGTTTCCATTTATTTTGTGTTTTTTAGTTGAAGAGAGGTTAAGGTCACAATCCACGATGCTCGACCTTTGGAGACTTATACGCCTAGTTTGGAATGGACTCAACATGTTCTTAAGCGCCTAACAAGGCAAAAGAGTGAACTTGGGTTTGTGTTTTTTATGTAACTACATGATGAACAAAACCCAATACAAGGTTTCGCACCACTTCATTACTTTGTTTTAATTTGAGCCTTTATTAAGTGTTTTAAGTGTTTTTGGTTGGGTATTTTTTAAGGGGATTTACTTTGCGATTAGAATCACATAAAATGTATAATGATCAAGAAGCAGATTAGGGAATGAATCCCACTCACTTCTATCCCATTATATAATGTTCAAGAAACAGATTAGGGAATGAATCCCACTCATTTCTATCCCATTAATTAATGTTCGAGAAACAGATTAGGGAATGAATCCCACTCATTTCTCTCCCATTAAGTAGTGACCGAGAAACAGATTAGGGAATGAATCCCACTCATTTCTATGCCACTAAGTAGTGACCGAGAAACAGATTAGGGAATGAATCCCACTCATTTCTATGCCACTAAGTGATTGAGAAACAGATTAGGGAATGGATCCCACTCATTTCTCTATCACTTTCTTAATGTGATTCGCCTCTTTATTTATTAGTGTTTTAAAGTTGAAAAGAAAAAGAATGAAAGAGGGGAGACTAACCTATTTTCTAGCCTAAGTGTTATCCTAATTCTAATTCTAAAGTTAACATGGTGACTAAATTCTAAAAGGAGCATTAAGACGGTATTAACAAAATAGGCAAAAATATGGCCAAAAACAAGTAACAAAATCACACAACAATTATACGAAAATAACATGGAAATGATACCAAAAACATAAAAGAAGCAATTCAAGAATTAACCTAAAATATACTACTATTTTTATGGGTTTTTATGGGTTAAAAGAATTCTAATTCAAGCCTAAATACACTAAAATCTATTAATCCTAAAACTAACATTTTTATTGTTTTCTATGTCTAAAAATATAGAACAAAAGCTATGTCAAAAATCTAAATTTAACATGAAATAATGGGCTCAGGGGGTGAATTGTTGAGAATTAAGGTGTAAAGTCAGTAAACAGGCGCATAAGCCCAAACAGGGAGGCCCAGAGTGATTTCTTGTAGAGTTTTTGTTCAGCACCAAAAAGAGGATGGTGTGATGGGCCAAGAGGGGTGAGATCAGCAACAATGGCGTTTTGGCCCAAGGGTTCATGTATCAGATTTTTATTAAATTTTTATTAAAAAACAGAAATTAACATTTAATTAATAAAATAAATTGCAATTGAGAATTGGGAATTAGGGTTACTTGTTTGTGGCTTTTGGACTTCCATCATGAACGAACCTCTCTTCCTCTTCTCATGGCAACACGGCGGACGACGAACGGCGCCGATCCTCATCCCTCTCCGATGAACTCTATCGGTGCCGCCATAACAATGTCCTCGTCCCCCTCTCGACTCCAACTCTTCCTCTCTCCGTCTTCCTTTCGATTTCCTTTCGATTTCCTTTCAAACCGGAGAGTGTGTCCGATGGTGCTTCGAGTTCGTCGGCGGTGATATGAAATCCAGAGAAAGATGTGGTAAAACTTCCAAGCACAGAAAGCTCTTCGTCTTCGCGTTCTTGTTTCTCCGACTCAACTTCTACTCTTCTTAAGTTCTGCGTTTTCGCTATTGTTCATGGTGAAGTTTGTTGCGGTTGTTTCCGTGTTGTTTGCTTGAGATGTGCGAGTGTGAATTGATGGAGGTTGTTTGAAGGATGAAGATTTTGTGGAAATGGATTGAAGGATGATGATTATCGAGGTTCAGAGGAGTTTGAAGGTTTGAGATGGAGAGAAGAGGATTCCAGGGTGAGTTCCCAATTTTTCTGTTACGTTCTTTTTCTCCAATATGCTGTTACAAATCTTTCTTCTTTTTCTGTTGGTGAATATGAATGATGAAGAAGATTGATGAGGTGAGGATTATGGCGATCTTGTGATGAAGATTGAATGTGAAGATGAATGAAGGTTTTCAGAGAGAATGGAAGAGGAATTTGTTACAGGTTAGTTTTCTGTTATCTCTTTTTTCTGTTATGTGAAGAGTGATTGGTGATTGAATCAAGGTGTGGAGAAGGTTGAAGAAGAAGATGAAGTGGAGGGATGAACAGATGAGGGTGAGCGTGAAGAGAATTTGAAGATGAAGAAGAGTGGAAGGTGAGAATGGTGCGTGTGTTATGGTGTGTGGAGCTGAAACTGAGGGAGAAGGTGGTTTATATAGAATGAGAGGGTTGAGAATTCAGTTAGAGGAGAGTGTTTTCAGCCATTGGATTGAGATTCGGTTGGGGAGATTGAAGGGTGGATCTTTGAGAGTGAGTTAGGAATCAGTTATTGTTAGTTGGGGTTAGTTACAAACTTGTTTTTTCTGTTTCAGGAATGTCTCAAAGTTAGTTAGGGGTGAAAGTTGGTTAGGAATTCTGTTAGGTTGGTTATAGGTTTTATGAAAGGTTGATTTTGAGTTGACATTTGGTTATGCAGGATTTATGTGAACTGAATGTATGTGACTTTCCTTTAAATTCATGAACTGAGTTTTTTTTATTTGCAAACTGCTACCAGACTGTTTTTCTGTGTGAGTAAGAGGTTAAACCAGTTTCGCCGACATGCTTGAATATTTGTGTAATCCCTATTCTGAGCTTATTTCCTTTTGGATGTGTGGCTTTATATGCATGAAATTTGCTTTAGTTTTGTATGATTTTGTGAGAACTTTGGTAGTGATGCTGTAGGGATTTGTTATAATTTTCTGAACATTGAGCAGGTGTTTTGAATGTATGGTTTATGACTGCCTTGGTTTCTTTGTATGCAGGTGTGGCACGAGAACTGCCATAGTGACTTGTATTGGTGAGGGCAGCTCGGTGTCTTGTCGAGTGAGTTTTCCTTGGCTGTAAGTTTGAGCTGGTTTATGGTGAACATCGAGAACTGGTTCGATTTTGTGCTACATGCAGGTTGCTGTTAGTTTAATTTAGGGAAGAGAGTTGAATTTGATTTTGGTATTTACCTTGGTAGCGGTTCGAAAGCGACATGGAATATGAATGTAGTGCATGGGCTGCCAGGGACTGATAACTGCTATGGACTTCCATGTATGCCTTTGACTGTGCACTGTCATATAGAAAAACGTATGCATTTCCTCCTTCTTTTTCTTTTGGTATGTATAGGCTGACTGTTGTAATTCTGTTTCTGAATTCGCGAACCGACCCGAAATGAACGCAAGCCTTGCATTGTTTTGAACATGTATTAAAGCTGAATGCCTTCCTTACAATCTGATTTCAAATTGTATGTTGTACCTGTCTTGGAATGATCTTGATGTAGAGCTGTCGGGCTTTGAAATTCTGTCTGATTTATGTGTGATGTCATCTGTTTGTTGAATTGTTTGTTTTTGTGCCATCATGCAGGTCTGGTACAGCAGCTTAAAGACATTGCCAAAAGGAATTGAATGGTGGATAAATGAGCCTTAAATGAAGGTCTTGGAACGGCGGCATGCTATGGAATGAACGTGGATTGTTGGTGATGGAGATTAGTTGAAGATGGAAAGTTTAGACATGCAGATTAGTGTTTTCTTGTAGTTTCCTTGTGATGTAATAGAGATGTTGTGAATTTGGCACGTATGGCTTTGCAATATGAAACTATGTGAGTGTTGAACGATGTAGTGCTATTATTATTTTGTGTAAAGAATGCTACTGAATCAGGACTTTCCATGGAAATGTGATGGCTTTGTATTGAAGTGGGTCCGACATTGATTTTGAAACAACACATGATGACATGCCTTGACTAAAAATGCAGTTTACTCCTTTTCGCAATAATTTGAATTTCAAAGTCTTCTTTTCCATTTCTTCTTTTTGAATTTGAATATTGAATCTTATAACAATGAGATAATAACTCAAGGTAGTTTGCTATGGTCTTTGGCCAGAAAAGTCAACCACACATGGTTGACTTTGACTAAAAGTCCACAATTTTGCATATAATCTCCACATGTCTCTTTTCATCAATGTATCAGTAACCACACTCGTGCTTGCGAAAGAAATCTTCAAGGCCTAAGTCAAGGGACTCAATTGTATGACAGTATCTCCTTTCCAAGCAAGCACATTAAGAACCTCAATCCATTTATTCTTCGACCCTTTAAAATCAAACCAAGCATTGTAATAGAAGAAATCTACCCGAGAGAGTCAAAGTCTTGAACTACTGTATGACCATTGTAGCAAAAGACTTGATGAAGTACGCATGAACTCAAAACCCTAATTAAAGAGTCTTAATTCAAATGACCAGGGAAATAAACCCTAGGTCATAAGATCTTCATTTAAACCCCTTAATTTCATAGTCCAATGCCCAAAGATTAACCAGATGAATCAAGCTGGAGAGAAGTAGAAGTCTCAATTTTCAAGGTCCTTGATCCAATGCAAAGTTATTGATTAATGATGCATGATGTTATGTTGATGCCCTAATGGAAAGATGCATATGAATGCGAAGTTTAAGCCAGTTAGAAATAAATACGTGGGAAAATTTTGGGGTGCAACAACAAGCATGTTCATATATACATTAGCATCATTCAATAAAATCATATAACAATAATTCATACAGATTATCAGTTCAAAAGTTACACGTCGTCAAACTTTCAAAATTCACAAAACAGCAAAAATCTACATCTCACGCTGGCCATACGCATACCATACGCGTACCAACAGGGCCAAAAGTCCACAACACACGCCCCATATGCGTATCATACGCGTATGAACAGAACCAGTTTTCCACATAAAACACACACGTACGCGTACCGACAAGCCATACGCATACCAGCCAGTCACCATACGCGTATGAGCAGAAGGTCCATTCTGATGCACAATTTGGGGAGAGTACCATACGCTATCACCCCCCATACGCGTATCATAAGCGTACCATAAGCGTGCCATATGTGAATGGACAGCAGCTCCAAAAACCTGCAACTTACCCATTCGTCTTCCTCGCGAATCCATTCATTACAGCCTGTGATTTCGATCTAAAACCAAAAATTCCACATTCTAAACAGCATAGGGTTCATCCAACATCAATATTATATGACCCTATATTCGATTTTACTCATCACAGCCTAATTCTACTCAGTTATTAGGGATTGACAGTCATAGATTTCAACCTTAATGATGAACACAAACAGTAGAATCAGAACATAAAACCTATTGATCTAAACAATACTCCTAATCAACATCATCATCCACAACATGATAATAGAGATTAAATGGAGAGTCCCCCTTTACCTTAGCCAAAAGTTCTTGATTGGTCTCTCCCTCTTCAGTTCTCCTTCACGTTCTTCGTGTTCCAAAACCTTCAGTCTCTCTTTTCATGTTCTCTCCTTTCTTTCCCCAATTTTAATTATTTTATGAAAAATAATAATAAAATTAGTAAATACTTTACTACACCATACCCCCTCTTTACTAATCTCCCACATGGCCCAAATGCCATAAACCATCATCCTTTCCATTATTATCATAAAATCCATAATAATTCCAATTATTAATCCAATATCCAATATCCAAATTAAATTAAAATTAAAATTATACGGGTGTTATAACTCTCCCCCACTAAAAGGGTTTTCGTCCTCGAAAACATACCTCAGGTAAAGAGTTCCGGATAAGAATCCTTCATCTGGCTCTCTAGCTCCCAGGTAACATTTCCCTCAGCTGGTCCTCGCCAAGCTACTCTGACCAAAGCTATTTCCTTGCCACGCAATTTCTTCAGCCTTCGATCTTCAATCCTCACAGGTAACGTCTCAACTGTCAAGTTGTCTTTCACCTGTACATCATCTACTTGGATCACATGGGACGGGTCCGAAATGTATTTCCTCAGCTGAGACACATGAAATACGTCATGCAAGTTTGCAAGCATCAGCGGTAAAGCAATACGATATGCCACTTCTCACACTCTCTTAGAAACTTGGAATGGTTTGATAAAACGCGGAGTTAACTTCTTTGACTTCAATGCCCGACCAATGCCTGTCATAGGAGTAACCCTCATAAACACATGGTCTCCCTCTTGAAACTCAAGTGTTTTCCTCCTTTTGTCATGATAACTCTTCTGACGACTGTGAGAAGCTTTCATCTTCTCTTGAATCATCTTAATCTTCTCTGTAGTTTGTTGTACAATTTCTGGTCCGATCACAACACTCTCACCAGATTTGTACCAACACAACGGCGTCCTACATCTCCTACCATACAAAGCCTCAAACGGAGCCATACCGATACTCGAATGATAACTGTTGTTGTAGGTAAACTCAATCAAAGGTAGATAACTATCCCAAGCACCTCCTTTTTCTAGCACACAAGCACGCAACAAATCCCCAACGACTGAATCGTCCTCTCAGTCTGTCCATCCGTCTGTAGATGATAAGCAGAACTCAATCTCAGCTTAGTACCCAAAGCCTTCTGCAAACCTTCCCAGAACTTCGACGTAAACCTTAGATCTCTGTCTGACACGATACTTGAAGGAATACCATGTAGACTAACTATCTTCTCAATATATAACTGAGCCAGCTTCTCCATCGAATAATCCATTCTTACCGGTATAAAATGTGCAAACTTCGTCAACCTGTCCACCACTACCCAGATAGCTTCACAATTCTAGACAGTTCTCAATAAACCAGAAACAAAATCCATTGATATGCTATCCCACTTCCACTCAGGAATAAACATCGGCTGCATAAACCCAGATGGCTTCTGATGCTCAATTTTGACTTCTGACACGTCAAACAAGAATACACAAACTCAGCAATTTCCTTCTTCATTCCAGGCCACCAAAATAGCTTTTTCAAATCATGGTACATCTTGGTAGCACCAGGATGAATACTTAATCCACTACGATGTCCTTCTTCCAAAATACTTTTTCAAAGTTCAGCAACATCAGGAACACACACTCGATCACCAAACCTCAATATACCATTCTCGTCGATTCTGAATTCACCGCCCTTGTCTTGGTTAATCAGAGTTATCTTATCTATTAACTCAACATCAGCTTTCTGACCCTCTCTGATCTCTGCAAGAATACCACTAGTCAACTTTAGCATATCCAATTTAACACTAGTAGGAGTACCTTCACATACCAAACTCAAGTCTCTGAATTGTTCGATCAAATCCAATTCCTTCACCATTAGCATAGACATATGCAAAGTCTTCCTACTCAATGCATCAGCAACTACTTTTGCCTTACCAGGGTGGTAATTCAAACCAAAATCATAGTCTTTGAGGAATTCTAACCTCCTCCTCTGCCTCATATTCAGCTCCTTCTGATCGAAGAGATACTTCAGACTCTTATGATCACTAAACACCTCAAATATCGAACCATACAAATAATGTCGCCACAGCTTCAAAACAAAAACCACAGCTGCCAACTCTAAATCATGAGTCAGATAATTGCTTTCATGCACTTTGAGTTGTCTCGATGCATACGCGACTACTTGTTGATTCTACATCAGCACACCTCCCAAACCCATCAGCGAAGCATCACAATAAACCACAAACGATTCTGTCGGATTCAGAAAAATCAAAATAGGAGCACTTGTCAGCCTCTTCTTCAACTCTTGGAATCCTTCTTCACATTTTGCATCCCAAATAAAGGCCTGACCCTTCCTGGTAAATTTAGTTAACGACAATGCTAACTTTGAAAAGCCTTCTATAAACTTCCTGTAGTAACCTGCAAGACCCAAAAAACTACGAATCTCTGACACGGACTTCGGAGCTTCCCACTGAGATACCGCTTCTATCTTTGTAGGATCAACAACAATACCATTCTTAGAAATCACATGTCCAAGAAAACTGACTTCCTCCAACCAAAACTCACACTTTGATAACTTGGAAAAAAGTTGCTTCTCTTTTAACAGTTCTAACACAGTTCTGAGATGTTCCGCATGCTCCTCTTCACTCTTAGAATATATCAGGATATCATCTATAAACACCACCACGAACTTATCGAGATAAGGATGAAAGATCCTGTTCATGTACTCCATAAAAACACTAGGTGCATTAGTAACTCCAAACGGCATTACCGAATACTCATAATGTCCATACCTCGTCCTAAAAGCGGTCTTCTGAATATCATCATCTTTCACACGAATTTGGTGATACCCAGACCTCAGATCAATTTTACTAAATACACACGCTCCAACCAGCTGATCCCTCAAATCATCAATCCTCGGCAGTGGATACCGTTTCTTGATAGTAACTTTGTTCAATTGTCTGTAATCCACACACAGTCTCATCGAACCCTCTTTCTTCTTTACTAGCAACACAGGCGCACCCCACGGAGAAACACTCGGATGAATGAATTTCTTCTTAAGCAATTCTTCCAATTGTTTCTTCAGTTCAGCCAACTCAGATGGCGACATACGATACGGTGCCATCGACACTGGACTAGTTCCCGGAACCAAGTTAATAGCAAATTCTACTTCTCTTTCTGGTGGTAATTCATTCACATCTTCCGGAAAAACTTCTGGAAATTCACATACCACCGGTAGTTCGCTACCCGCTACTTTCTCTTTCAAATCTATCAATGCAAACAACATAAATATAGTTGCACCGTCTCTGATAGCTTCATGCACTTGCCTAGCTGTCATGTTCAGATCAACAGCACTGACAGCTTCAGGAAAAATTACCGTCTTCGCAAAATAGTTGATATGAACACGGTAGAATTCCAATCAATTCATTCCTAGGATTACATCAAGTTGTTTCAAAGGAAGACACACTAAGTCCATCCCGACTTCTCTACCAAAAATGTCAACCGGACAATTCAAACAGGCAGATGAAGTAGTTACTGAACCCGACGCAGGAGTGTCAATAATCATACTTCCATTTATGTCAGATATCTCTAAATTCAACCTCTTAGCACAATCCAAAGAAATAAAATAATGAGTTGCGCCAGTATAATTAATCGCAACTAAAGGTGTGCCATTGAATGAAACACGTACCTTTAATCAATTTATCCTCTGGAGTAATCTTTGACCCGGTCAAAGCAAAAACCGTTCCTCCCGATTGGTTCTTCTTTGGCTTGGTAAAATTCAGACTAATGTGACCCTCTTCACCACAGTTGTAACAAGTCACAACCTTCTTCTTACAGTCAGCAGCAATATGGCCTACTTGGTCACACTTGAAACACTTTTTCTGTTCCAGCTTACATTCGTTCCTACGATGTCCCATCTCACCACAATTATAATATCTGATACGAGCACCGGAGTCTCCTCCACTAGGTTTCTTCCAATCAACAGACTTACCTCTATCATATGGCTTACCTCTATCCATATGTTTCTTACCCTTTCTGTCAACCAACTCGCGAGAGTGAGATGACTTCAGCTTTATGTTATCCTCTTCAAAAATCCTGCTACAATCCACTGAGTCCACAAACCTCCTAATCCTCTGATATCTAATGCCTTGCTTGATCTCATCACAAAGGCCATTCTCAAATTTGACACACTTTGAGAACTCACTAGCTTCATCATTGTTGTAGTGAACATAGTACTTTGCCAACTCAACAAACTTCGCAGCATACTCTGGTACTGTCATATTACCTTGAACCAGCTCCAGAAACTCAATTTCCTTTTTGCCCCTAACATCCTCAGGGAAATACCTTCTCAAAAATTCTCTTTTAAATACAACCCAAGTAATTTCTATACCATCAGTATCCAGTTCAACTCTGGTTGACATCCACCAGTCATCAGCTTCTTCAGACAACATATGTGTGCCATACCTCACCTTGAGATTCTCAGCACAATCGATGACTCTGAAAATCCTCTCGATCTCCTTCATCCATTTCTGAGCACCTTCAAGATCATGCGTTCCTTTGAACAATGGAGGATTGTTCCTCTGAAAATTCCCCAGTTGCCTATCAGCACCAATCCCTGCTCCGACATCATTTCCTCCAAGCACACCAAGAATCATGCCCAGAGCCTCAGCGATAGCATCATCATTTCTTCCTCCTCTTCCAGCCATTGTTCTGCTTAATCATAAATAATTCATTCAGAACAAAAGTATCGACAAATAACTCGTACTAGTCGCATACACAGGAAAGACTAACACTAAGACTCTGGTCACAACGACCGACTATGCTATGTGTCATACCCCAAAATTTGCCCATGCTATTTTTCATACACAAAACCAAATCAAAAGACAAAGCTCCAAAACACAGTCTCCCACACAGAAGTTCTAAACTAGGGTTTGAATAATTCAGAGGAAAATCATCGAATCAATGGCTCAAGGTGGTTCCATAAGGTCACTAACATCCCAAAGCATCTCCATATAAAGTTTCAAGGCAAACAGAGCAAACTTAGTCCCTCAAATCATGATTAGGTCAACAGTCGACTCTCAAGGGCAAAACAGTCATTTCAAGCCAAAATACAGTCAAAGTTCAAGATATTTGGTCAACAACCTCCTCATAACCCTAAAATCATCATTTGATCAAGGGTTGATCATGATGATGCAAGGAAAGATCCGAAAAGTCAAGTCAAAAGTTACTATTTTGGGCATGAACTGAAAAAGTCAACCAAACTTTGAAAATTCACCAAATATTCATACTTCATCAGAAAAATTCCCACCAAAGCTCATTTTAAAGGGAATTCATTCCTCTATCCAATGGTCCAAGAATCGAAGCTCATAGGTCAATGGTTTAAGAGATATGGCTTCATACATTATAGGTCCTTTTCAAAAGCCAACAAAAAGACACTTTGTTCAAAAGGATATATAAGGAGCATGGAAAATAATTTTGATATGAGACCAAAGACACTGGTTAGAGGACTCTCTAAGGTTTCTAAAAAGTCCTAGAACTCTTCCATATCTTAAAAATTAAGGGAGATATGCTTTGTCAAAGTTGGACAATTTTGAGAAGAAAAATGTAAAGAAAAAGGGTTCAAATTGAAATTTTTTGCAAAGGAGCCCGACTTTTTATGGCCCAAAATTGATCTCCAAGATATCCAAGGCCTCAAATCTGAATGTCACTAATTTTGAAATATTTATTTGATTTTATATGAATTTTTAATCATTTAAAAGTGATTTTAATTCAGGGAAATTAAATAAAAATCAAATATTCAATTAGAAGTCTTGCATCAATCAAATCCAATCACCAAAATATGCATTATTTCATAACAAATTCGTGCTCATATGGATTGAAGGAGAAAGATTGAAATTTGTCCAATTTAGAAAGATTTATAAAACAATTTCAATCAAAAAATCAATATTTGATTTGGTGAAGATTTAATCAAGTTTTACAACCCTAATTCATTCATCTATAAGTATGCAACTTGGCCAAGGCATTAGGAGAGATTTTTTGGACGAATTCTGCAACCAGAGGAATCCTAACCAACTCTTAAAAACTCAAAGCAAAGTCAAAATCGTTTTCAAGGAGAGGGCTCGATTCAAGGCATCCTGAGAATTCAAACACATCCCTGGGATATCATTGAAGGTTTCTAAATCGTTCTCCAAGGCTGCAGCGTCAGGAATCACTCTCCCATACCCTCGGGTTGTCTTAAATTCTCTTTGCGTCGAATTCATATATGCGTGTCTGTTTAATGAGTTTCGAATGTATATTCGTGATTATTAGCATATGTTCATGCAATCTGGGCGCTTTAATTAGGTTTTTCTGACGAAACCAAGAACCTGCCATAGTTAGGGTTCGTGACCTAAGATTTAGGGGCTTTCGTAATAGGAAAAATTAGGCTGAATGAACGATCCCATCGTACTCAGGATTCGATTTTAAGACGAACCATGGTCATTGTTTGTGTTTACTACGCGTATTGGTGGAGTTTTAATATATGCAGGTATTGCTACTACTGAAAATCGTAGCAGATCCATGGCTATTTCGTAGCTAAAAAGGGTACAATTTCAAAATGAAGAAGATGAAGTTATGGCGCGTTTTCTGTGAGTTTGTTTTAACATTTTGATTTTTCATATATGGTGTTGTAAACAGCAAAAACAAAATGGTGTAGCGGTAGCAAGCATGGCCCAAAGTCTTAGCATGAATGGGTGTTGGTTCGAACCTTGCAGGGGCCATGTATTTTTGCGTGTTTTTGTGTTTATCTCCTCTTTCAGATCCAGCATTCTTCCTCTCCCGTATGCACACGGTACGCTGGCAGATATCCAGCCATCAGAACTATCTCAACCCAGATCCAACGCGCCAAGATATGAAGGAGCATCATACACCCTCAGCGCGAGCTACACCAGATCAAAAAGTTAAGAATTTCTGAATTTTTTTATTATTATTACATGACTTATATTTCCTTTTATTTTAGTACACATATTTGTTTATTTATTATATAAAACTTATTTTCAAAAAACCTTTTGAAATACAATATTTATTATCTTTTTTTACTTATCTAGTTATTTATAATATATATAATTTATTTTCTTCATATTATTATTTTCTTAATGTCATATTTATTTATTAAAATCTTTAAAAAAACCATCTTTATTGTATTTTAATTCCAAAAATTCCTAAAAATTATTTGTTACACTTGACTTAATTTTCTCATCCCGATTTAATTAATTAGGTCGCGAGACCAATAATTAATTAAATCATTCACATTTTCTTATTTAAATTCGTACCCTAATCAGGGTTGACGGAGATCATGCCCTACACTGAATGTTTTATTTATGCTTTTCAGGGTTATCGACATGGTTCACTCCGACAACGCGCCTGATCAAAAAAAAACCAGAGCTAAGTATCTTACCTTTAAAGCCTATTTTATTTTCTTTTAAAATCAGGGGTTTGTCTTGCCTTCACTATTTCTGCCTTTGCCTTTTTCAGGGTTACCCCCGAGGTTTTCCGCCAACCATATCAGATCAAATTCGAAGCTAAGTGCCTTTTATTATTATTTTATTTATTAATTTCATTGTTCTTTTTACCTTTATGGTTAATAAGGTTCGCCTTCGAACCGATAATGCACTCACTCTCTGTTTTATGTCTCTTCTTTTTTCCTTTTCAGGGTTTGTCAAATGCCGAAGCTACGTCGTTGGTAACCCTAAACCCTATTTTATTTTATGTCTTTTATTATTACTTGTGCCAACCCTGTTGGGATCCGCTGGTTTCACTTTCCCCCTTCCCTATATTGCCTTTTATTGCTTTATATACTGCGTGGTTAGTAATTTAGGGAGTGCAAATTTAAACTGGATTAGAGTCACTAATTACAAGATAAATAACTGAATTGAACCACGTGATTGTTGCACCCACGCACACTCTTGGGGTAACCTCTCTGTTGTCTGTTGCCTGTTGCCTTGTGTTATTTTGCAGAATAGCTAGTCCCTCGAATACGAGGATACCTTAGCCAGTTGCCTCGATTAAGATCATGGTCCCTAATGATGCTGCCTTCGATATGCATGATCTCGACCCTCGGAAGTTGCCTACGGAAAAGGCTGAGGTATCCTCTGGTTGCCTACGAATAAGGCTGTTCTGGTCTTTCCCTTTGACTACCTGCCTCCCTATGGTATGGGTCAGTCTTATGGCGAAGGATATTTCGATGACCCGTTTACCTCCAAACGAAAGGCTTCCTGCCCTCTTATGGCAAGGACTGACCCTTTCATTCTGAAAGGCTAAAAAGAGACCTATCATCTGAGTTTAAGGTAATTGCCCCTAATTGCCTTGCAATGCTCAAACATTTTTATTATATTCTTTCTCATAATTCTTCAAAAGGGCAACGCTCATTTACGAGCTAAAGTCCCTATTTCTTTCATCTACTTTTTCTAAACAAACGAGCAAAGCAATTAAGAGCCCATGGAAAACCATGGATGCAAAGGGTGCCTTACACCTTCCCTTTGCATAAATTACCCCCCGAACTTAGATTTCTTTAAAAGGTTTTTTTTCTGTTTCTTTTTGCCTTTCCGAATCTGTTTGGATAAAATAAAAGTCGGTGGCGACTCTTGCTTACCGCGACATTCCGATTATTAAAAAGTCAGTTCACCGTGTTACAGAACTGGCGACTCTGCTGGGGAGATTTCGATTAAGAGGGGTTACCTTAAAAGTTTAGGATTCATTTTAAATGTTTTCTATTGTTTGCTTTGTTTGTTTTATTTTTCAGGGGCGTTTTGGGAATTAACTGAAGGACGAATCCTATTCCCGGATTCAAGTACATCTAAGATAGGAAGTGGCATAGTCATGGCGACCTCCCTTGTGTATGCTTGGGATTGGTCAATATGAGAGTTCACGCTTGAGTTAGGCCTCTATGGGTGTTTACATGCTTCTCTTGTATGAGGGAGGTTCGTGTGGATACCTGTGGGTGAGTCGGAGCTCAAGGACCGTTAGATACCTTTAACCCATCCTGACTTTTAGGAACGTAGTGGGGGGACTACTCTTGATGTATGTTAAGAGCATAGTCGCTACCCGATACTACAACTCAGATAGGCTTTTTCTCAAAGTATCATTGCATGGTATGTATGTATCATGTTCGAGGGTGCTTTAGGAGGGTCGACAATTCTGAGTCACTTGGTAGAACCCGTTGCTGAAATTTCCTTATCCGTAGAAATACCCTTGGGAAGGACACTTGATCAAACTCCACGCAAGCCTTAATCCAAAAATTGTGTGATTTGTGTGGATTTACTTGTGTATGTGCATCATGCATACATGCATCATTCATACATGGCATAACTAACCCATTTCAAGGAATTGGAGGTTTCTTAACCGTATGTTGTTTTGTAGGTTGTTTGAATATGGAAACAAAAGACCGTAAACCATTCTTCCTCAATTTCAAGAAAGTGCCAACGCAATTGAAGATTTTCTGCGACAACATCTCTGGTTCTCTCAAATTCAGTGATTCTCTCAATACACTCATAAGTTTGGTACGAACTAATGTGGATGAAGTTCTCCTCAACACCATGGTTCAATTCTATGATCCGTTACTACATTGCTTCACTTATAGAGATTTTCAGTTAGTACCATCCTTGGAAGAATTCTCCTACTTGCTTGGACTTCCTGTGCTTAATAAAATTCCTTATACTGGTAAAGAAGAAGAGCCTAAGTTGGAAGTCATTGCTGCTGCCCTGCACTTGCCAAGATCAGAAATTGAGAAGGTTTGGATTAGTAAGAAAGAGTATTCTGGATTACCCCTTGATTTCCTCTACGAAAAAGCGGAGATTCTTGCTAAAGCTTCAAGTATGGATGCCTTGGAAGCTGTGTTGTCTCTCTTAATTTATGGACAAGTTTTGTTTTTCCATTATGACAAAATTGTTGATGTGGCTGCTATCAATATATTCCTTAGCAAGAATCCGGTTCCTACTTTACTTGGTGACTTACTACATTCTATTCATTTCCGAGTATCAAAAAGGAAAGGTTGTGTCCTAGGATGTGCTTCTCTATTGCATAAGTGGTTTATTTCGCACTTACCTCTCTCCGTAAGAAAGAATGAAGAAGGATTAACTTGGGCTCAGAGAATTATGAAGCTTTCTTTCGACGACATCCTATGGTACCAAAAGAAGTTCGAGGGAACCTTGCTATTTGATAGTTGTGGAGATTTCCCTAATATACCTCTTCTTGGTGTTCGTGGAGGAATATCTTATAATCCCATTCTAGCTCGACATCAGTTTGGCTTTGCCTTGAAGGACAAACCGCGTTCTTTGTATCTTAGTGCAGAATATTTCCATTATGATTCCGACAAAGAGAAGAAGAGAGACCTTTTCATCAAAGCTTGGATGAAAGTAAAGAAAGTTGGCGCAAAGGATATAGGAAGGAGAAATTATATGCCATGGGATCCATATTTCCAATGGGTTTATGATCGAGTTATGGAATTTGGGATGCCTTATCCATCTGATACGCCCATAGTTCCAAGGGTAGCTCCTCCTGCTGCCCCAATTGCATTTGAGCCATATATTCCTGCTCCAAATGAAGACCTGGTTGCAACTGTTAACCGACTGAAAAGGGAAAGGGAAGACTTTGAGAGACGCTTACTAAAAGTGGAAGCTGAAAAAGAGGTGTTAGTACAAGATGCCAAAGAGCGAGAGACTTTACTTGATTACTTTTCCCGCAAATGGAAGATTGAAGATTTTGTTTCTCCAGATCAGATTAATTCATGGGAAAACGAAATTTCTAGGCTTGTTCAAGAAAGAGAGGAAATGATCAAGGCACACAAGGAAGAAGTCCGGGTCCTAAAGAGGAAGCGTCGTCAGGAAGACAAAAATCCTGGAATTTAGTGTTTTTATTTATTATTAATTTCTTTTATTTTAATGTAACTTTTGGGGTTATGACCTTACAATTTAATTAATAAATAATGTTTTTTCTTTGTTTCAACACGAGTTAAAATTCTTTCAATTCCTTGAAAACATTGCATATGCATAATCATATCATTCATAAACATTACATCACAGGTTTCATAAAAGCCAATACCTCATCTTTCCGCTGTTTATTTCAGTAAGAAAGATGGATCTCGAACAATCTGTCAAAAATCTTCAGGCTCAGAATAACCAGTTCCAGAAAATAATCTTTCACTTAGCCAAGGGGCAAGAAGA
This sequence comes from Vicia villosa, assembly GCF_029867415.1. NCBI lineage: Eukaryota > Viridiplantae > Streptophyta > Magnoliopsida > Fabales > Fabaceae > Vicia > Vicia villosa. Next base: position 16,987,712 of record NC_081181.1, read on the forward strand.
ATTAAAGGCACTTCTGTCCGAGAAGGAGAAGGACCAACAAAGGGAGCAAGGTGTGCAAGATAAATGGAAATCCAAACCTAAGCGATCATTCACTCCGTTGCACATGCCGATGTCTCAAGTTCTGCAACAACTGCTCAACCAGAACTTGATAACCTTATTACCTTCATATTCAATCCCTACAAATCCCGCTCCTGGGTATAAGTACCATGCGAGATGTGCTTATCATTCGAATAGCCCTGGCCATGACACAGAGGATTGTGGACCATTGAAGCATAAGATCCAAGACTTAATTGACAACAAGATCATTGACTTCAATTCAACTGGGGGGCCTTACATGGCTAATACCATGTGTAAACAACAAGTTGGGGAAGCTCTGATCTCCACATCAGCATCACAACCACAACATAAGCATAACGCGCCTAAAAGACAATTCACAAAGATCAACATGACTTTGGCTGAAGCGTTGCAACAGATGCTGAGGAAAGGGCTAATGACTTTGAGGGATCCTCCTCGGAATCCTAACATTTCGTCTCATCAGTATAATCCTAATGCAAGATGTGCTTACCACTCCGACAGCATCGGACATGACACTAACGATTGTTGGCTACTGAAGAATAAAATCCAAGACCTCATTGATGATAAGATGATTGATTTCAATTCACCCGAGGAATCTCATGTGGCTAATGCTGGGAACAATCGGAAAGGTCACAATGAACCCAACCAATCTGTAGGGACAATTCTGATCTCTACACCAGTTCCACAACAAAGATGCAAGTCAGGAGCACCTAGGCGTCAGTTCACGAAGATCAACATGTCACTGGCTCAGGCATTACAACATTTGTTGAAAGCAAACTTGATCACTGTGAGGGGTCCTCCTGTAAAGCCCAACACTTCCGCTCCCAGCTATAAGCCCAATGCGAGGTGCGCATACCACTCCAATAGCCCTGGACATGATACAAATTATTGTTGGCCATTGAAGAACAAGATTCAAGACATGATCGATGCTGGTGAAATTGAATTCCCTCATCCCCAGACTCCTATAGTGATCCCTGCTCCCAGGCACAATCACGACAAGAATGATTAATGTCATAGTGGATGAACTTTAGATCATTAGATTTACTTTCATTTGCAATTCCTATTCTGTTTGTGTAAACATTCAAATTATGATAGACATTATCTATTTTTAATAATCATCATCAGTGCATTGCATATGTTTGTCTTGAATAATTTATTTCGTTATCACTCATTTTAAAGTTATGTCTTTACTTTACATATGTTTTTATGATACTCAACTCCTGCTAAAACTGTAAGCCTTTTGAGGGAGGATGACGAAAACGATACCGCAGCCTCATACAGTATGCTTTTGAGCGGACTATGCTGACGATGTACAGGCATTATTTCAATTCTTAAACAGTGGAGATACAAGGATGTTAATCCCTCGTCAACCCTTTTGAGCCTAAGGAGTAGAAGTTTTCTTTCTTGCACAATTTAAAACCCTTGATCATAACCTGGGGCAGGGTAGTTCTCAGTTATTTTGGCTGTGCATTCTATTTTAAGAGAATCACTCTGTACACCTTTCAACAAAGGTTTCAATCACAAGCGTTCATCCGTACACATCAAAGAAGTGTTGGAGATGTCAATCAAAAGCCAATAATGGTTCATCAATCATTAAGCAAGGCAGTCAATATCTTTCAAAAAAAAATGAATAAACATATGTACAAAGAAAAGCCTGCTAAGTCAAAAAAACAAAAAGATGACTTAGGCAAAAATCGAGGCATCCCGCTGACTGTAAGCTTAAAATAGACAGTTCAGGCAAAAGTTAGGGATATCAAAAGATGAAAAAGGAGAAGTCAATAAATTCCTGAACGACACAATGTTGTGACTACCGAAAGGAAGAAGTGACTGCCATCTCAAAAATTCTCTTTGCTTGCGAATCATCATCATTATCAAAGGTGCAAATCCAAAAGTCTCTTGGAACCTGAATGCATAAGCCGAATTTACTGAGTTTAGGACTGAAGATCATCACGAAGAGGGGTGGGGATAAATAAACTTTGAGCCTTTATCCTTTGTTTCTTAAACCGTGAACCAAGCCATGTTACAACCCTTGAAAGTCCTAATTGAAGCATGGTTAGTTCGAAAGCATACTGTCACCAAAAAAAAGGTATCCTGACTCCTTAAGGTTTACCAAAAACGAGGAGTCGGTATTTCATTCTTACAAACATTATTACAAATATCATTTTTTTACAAGTGTCGTGTTTTTGCATCTCATGTTTTAAAGGTTTTTCAAAAATTCAAGACAAACGTATGCATTGCATCTCATGAATTCATTATTAAACATATTCTGCTACATAATTTCAAATGTTAGCATCAGAAAGAACTTGCACAGGGTACAACTAATGACTGAAAGTTATCCCGACAGACAAGATTACGCCAAGAAGCAATGTATCCTATGTATACAAGGGGCATGGCATGCTTTGCCCAATCAATCTGGGGCAATCCAGTCAAGATTATAAGAATCTCTCAAAAGCCAAACAATCAAAGGCATACACCTCAAGTGGGTTTCAAACTATTTGTCCAAACAATCTGGGGCAATCAAGTCAAGTTTCCGAGAATCTCTCAAGGATGCCAAAATAATCAGGGGCACACATCCAAGAAGATCTGAAGCTACTTCTCAACCAACATAGGACATCATATTGGGCATATGATTACTAGGGGCATGTCTCCTAAAGTGCACATCTTATAAAGTCCTCGCAAGGTGAATCTTTCCAAAGTTCCTGCTAACTGGGGCAAATCTATACAAGTCCCGTTTGACATTTTAAGTGACGTATCCTAAATCAAGTAGTAGTTACTATAATACTGGGGGCAACTTTCACCCATGTCTCCCCACAAAGCCGGGTTCACAAGATCATATCCCCACAAGAGTAATCATTAAGAAGATATCTTCAAACGCTCCCGATAAAGACATGGCTGCCCAACAGAGTTTACATCTTCAACACTGTCGCTCTCCTCCAACATGATTTATCAATATTTTTATCACCAATCAGGGAACATCAAGTCACTGATCATCTCCAAGCAGAAATCATAAATTCCCAGCTGAGCATCTTCAAGACAAGATCAGATAGTACAATTACAAGGACATAAAGATCTACTTTCTTAATCAAAGACAACATAAATCATATTCACATATCATATGTCATAAACATATCCATACACTGCATACATTACCTCATAATGAACTCATACATAACATGCAAAAGCTCTCATTTATTTTGAGGGATTCATTACATAACCCATGCATCATGACATTGCATAAAGATTAACCTTACCTTTTTCAGAATACAGGTACCGACAAATGAACGAAATCTCCAACTTTCCAAGATCTAATTCAGCTACTACGAATGGTACTGACACGATCAACGCTCGAAGATCTAATTCATTTACCACGAACGGTAATGACACGATCACTTTCAAAGTCTAATTCAGCTACTACGAACAGTACTGACACGACAAAAGATCTAATTCAGTTACTACGAACGGTACTGACACGGTCAACGCTCAGAGATCTAATTCTATCATCACGAACGGTGTAGACACGATCAATGACCAACAAAGATCTAATTCAGTTACTACGAACGGTACTGACACGGTCAATGCTCGAAGATCTAATTCGGTTACTACGAACGGTACTGACACGATCAAGCTATCAGAGGTCTAATTCTATCATCACGAACGGTGTGGACACGATCACTGGCCTTCCCAGTCTAATTCAGTCACTACGAACGGTGCTGACACGACAAGAGAATCTAATTCTATCATCACAAACGATGTAGACACGATCATCTTTCCAAGATCTAATTCAAGTATCACGAACGATACTGACACGATCAATTCCCAAGGATCTAATTCATTTACTACGAACGGTAATGACACGATCAACACGCAAAATTCAACTACCAAGATGGCATCCACAAGCCCATCTCCGACAAAAGTCCCTACTTCAAATAGGGCAAATTTCTTGGTATTCTTATGTTCAATCATCTTCAACCTTCAGATACCGACTGGCGCGCAAACCACTCTACATCTTCAGGTTTAAGATAATTGAACAGGGGCAGCTGTCATACCCCAAAATTTGCCCATGCTATTTTTCATACACAAAACCAAATCAAAAGACAAAGCTCCAAAACACAGTCTCCCACACAGAAGTTCTAAACTAGGGTTTGAATAATTCAGAGGAAAATCATCGAATCAATGGCTCAAGGTGGTTCCATAAGGTCACTAACATCCCAAAGCATCTCCATATAAAGTTTCAAGGCAAACAGAGCAAACTTAGTCCCTCAAATCATGATTAGGTCAACAGTCGACTCTCAAGGGCAAAACAGTCATTTCAAGCCAAAATACAGTCAAAGTTCAAGATATTTGGTCAACAACCTCCTCATAACCCTAAAATCATCATTTGATCAAGGGTTGATCATGATGATGCAAGGAAAGATCCGAAAAGTCAAAAGTCAAAAGTTACTATTTTGGGCATGAACTGAAAAAGTCAACCAAACTTTGAAAATTCACCAAATATTCATACTTCATCAGAAAAATTCCCACCACAGCTCATTTTAAAGGGAATTCATTCCTCTATCCAATGGTCCAAGAATCGAAGCTCATAGGTCAATGGTTTAAGAGATATGGCTTCATACATTATAGGTCCTTTTCAAAAGCCAACAAAAAGACACTTTGTTCAAAAGGATATATAAGGAGCATGGAAAATAATTTTGATATGAGACCAAAGACACTGGTTAGAGGACTCTCTAAGGTTTCTAAAAAGTCCTAGAACTCTTCCATATCTTAAAAATTAAGGGAGATATGCTTTGTCAAAGTTGGACAATTTTGAGAAGAAAAATGTAAAGAAAAAGGGTTCAAATTGAAATTTTTTGCAAAGGAGCCCGACTTTTTATGGCCCAAAATTGATCTCCAAGATATCCAAGGCCTCAAATCTGAATGTCACTAATTTTGAAATATTTATTTGATTTTATATGAATTTTTAATCATTTAAAAGTGATTTTAATTCAGGGAAATTAAATAAAAATCAAATATTCAATTAGAAGTCTTGCATCAATCAAATCCAATCACCAAAATATGCATTATTTCATAACAAATTCGTGCTCATATGGATTGAAGGAGAAAGATTGAAATTTGTCCAATTTAGAAAGATTTATAAAACAATTTCAATCAAAAAATCAATATTTGATTTGGTGAAGATTTAATCAAGTTTTACAACCCTAATTCATTCATCTATAAGTATGCAACTTGGCCAAGGCATTAGGAGAGATTTTTTGGACGAATTCTGCAACCAGAGGAATCCTAACCAACTCTTAAAAACTCAAAGCAAAGTCAAAATCGTTTTCAAGGAGAGGGCTCGATTCAAGGCATCCTGAGAATTCAAACACATCCCTGGGATATCATTGAAGGTTTCTAAATCGTTCTCCAAGGCTGCAGCGTCAGGAATCACTCTCCCATACCCTCGGTTTGTCTTAAATTCTCTTTGCGTCGAATTCATATATGCGTGTCTGTTTAATGAGTTTCGAATGTATATTCGTGATTATTAGCATATGTTCATGCAATCTGGGCGCTTTAATTAGGTTTTTCTGACGAAACCAAGAACCTGCCATAGTTAGGGTTCGTGACCTAAGATTTAGGGGCTTTCGTAATAGGAAAAATTAGGCTGAATGAACGATCCCATCGTACTCAGGATTCGATTTTAAGACGAACCATGGTCATTGTTTGTGTTTACTACGCGTATTGGTGGAGTTTTAATATATGCAGGTATTGCTACTACTGAAAATCGTAGCAGATCCATGGCTATTTCGTAGCTAAAAAGGGTACAATTTCAAAATGAAGAAGATGAAGTTATGGCGCGTTTTCTGTGAGTTTGTTTTAACATTTTGATTTTTCATATATGGTGTTGTAAACAGCAAAAACAAAATGGTGTAGCGGTAGCAAGCATGGCCCAAAGTCTTAGCATGAATGGGTGTTGGTTCGAACCTTGCAGGGGCCATGTATTTTTGCGTGTTTTTGTGTTTATCTCCTCTTTCAGATCCAGCATTCTTCCTCTCCCGTATGCACACGGTACGCTGGCAGATATCCAGCCATCAGAACTATCTCAACCCAGATCCAACGCGCCAAGATATGAAGGAGCATCATACACCCTCAGCGCGAGCTACACCAGATCAAAAAGTTAAGAATTTCTGAATTTTTTTATTATTATTACATGACTTATATTTCCTTTTATTTTAGTACACATATTTGTTTATTTATTATATAAAACTTATTTTCAAAAAACCTTTTGAAATACAATATTTATTATCTTTTTTTACTTATCTAGTTATTTATAATATATATAATTTATTTTCTTCATATTATTATTTTCTTAATGTCATATTTATTTATTAAAATCTTTAAAAAAACCATCTTTATTGTATTTTAATTCCAAAAATTCCTAAAAATTATTTGTTACACTTGACTTAATTTTCTCATCCCGATTTAATTAATTAGGTCGCGAGACCAATAATTAATTAAATCATTCACATTTTCTTATTTAAATTCGTACCCTAATCAGGGTTGACGGAGATCATGCCCTACACTGAATGTTTTATTTATGCTTTTCAGGGTTATCGACATGGTTCACTCCGACAACGCGCCTGATCAAAAAAAAACCAGAGCTAAGTATCTTACCTTTAAAGCCTATTTTATTTTCTTTTAAAATCAGGGGTTTGTCTTGCCTTCACTATTTCTGCCTTTGCCTTTTTCAGGGTTACCCCCGAGGTTTTCCGCCAACCATATCAGATCAAATTCGAAGCTAAGTGCCTTTTATTATTATTTTATTTATTAATTTCATTGTTCTTTTTACCTTTATGGTTAATAAGGTTCGCCTTCGAACCGATAATGCACTCACTCTCTGTTTTATGTCTCTTCTTTTTTCCTTTTCAGGGTTTGTCAAATGCCGAAGCTACGTCGTTGGTAACCCTAAACCCTATTTTATTTTATGTCTTTTATTATTACTTGTGCCAACCCTGTTGGGATCCGCTGGTTTCACTTTCCCCCTTCCCTATATTGCCTTTTATTGCTTTATATACTGCGTGGTTAGTAATTTAGGGAGTGCAAATTTAAACTGGATTAGAGTCACTAATTACAAGATAAATAACTGAATTGAACCACGTGATTGTTGCACCCACGCACACTCTTGGGGTAACCTCTCTGTTGTCTGTTGCCTGTTGCCTTGTGTTATTTTGCAGAATAGCTAGTCCCTCGAATACGAGGATACCTTAGCCAGTTGCCTCGATTAAGATCATGGTCCCTAATGATGCTGCCTTCGATATGCATGATCTCGACCCTCGGAAGTTGCCTACGGAAAAGGCTGAGGTATCCTCTGGTTGCCTACGAATAAGGCTGTTCTGGTCTTTCCCTTTGACTACCTGCCTCCCTATGGTATGGGTCAGTCTTATGGCGAAGGATATTTCGATGACCCGTTTACCTCCAAACGAAAGGCTTCCTGCCCTCTTATGGCAAGGACTGACCCTTTCATTCTGAAAGGCTAAAAAGAGACCTATCATCTGAGTTTAAGGTAATTGCCCCTAATTGCCTTGCAATGCTCAAACATTTTTATTATATTCTTTCTCATAATTCTTCAAAAGGGCAACGCTCATTTACGAGCTAAAGTCCCTATTTCTTTCATCTACTTTTTCTAAACAAACGAGCAAAGCAATTAAGAGCCCATGGAAAACCATGGATGCAAAGGGTGCCTTACACCTTCCCTTTGCATAAATTACCCCCCGAACTTAGATTTCTTTAAAAGGTTTTTTTTCTGTTTCTTTTTGCCTTTCCGAATCTGTTTGGATAAAATAAAAGTCGGTGGCGACTCTTGCTTACCGCGACATTCCGATTATTAAAAAGTCAGTTCACCGTGTTACACTATGATACCACTATTGTAACACCCCTCAAATACTCGGCGGAAATTAACGAAATTAAATCAGAGTAACATGTAGAAAGGTGTCACAATTCATAAAAAATAAACCTCGTTTGGTCATATGTCATGCATTCACCAAGAACATCTTGAACATAACTCATAATTCAATTTATCATGTTTACACAGCGGAAATAAATCGTTAAGTCAACATCACATCATTAATGTATCAGACTTCAAAATAAATTAAAATAAATAGAGTTATCATCTAGAACTCAAAACATCGTGTTCCAAGTGTTACATCTACCAGAGCATGACACCTGACACGACTACTAAACCGACTTATGAGCTAATCCTCACCCAGTCAAGCCGTTATCCTTAATCTGAAAAATGACAACAAGTAAGGGTGAGTCTCATCACAGTTAACCAATGTTATTGCATCATAAATAACAATATATCATAGTTGTATTATTCACCCAATCGTTTCATATTCAGACATTCCGTCATACACATCTTCATCAATTATCGAATCATAACACAGAATACATCATTCACGTTATACAAGTTATGCATATGTATGAAACTGACACTATGCATGTGGTACCAACATCATCAATGGGAATCACCCACCGACCGATCTAACATTATCCAGATACAGCCCTGCCAGCATAAATTCCACAGTGGAAATCTCGCTCTTCACTGAATTCCCTCATCATTAGGATTCAGCCCTCAATAATGATTATGAATGCAAGCAAACATATATACAGCATACTTTCATCATCTTCATACTATGAGTAACATCATCTTATACTCACTTCATCATCATCATCATCATCATCATTATCATTAACAAGCATGTTCATATATACATTAGCATCATTCAATAAAATCATATAACAATAATTCATACAAATTATCAGTTCAAAAGTTACGCGTCGTCAAACCTTCAAAATTCACAAAACAGCAAAAATCTGCATCTCACGCTGGCCATACGCGTACCATACGCGTACCAACAGGGCCAAAAATCCACAACACACGCCCCATACGCGTATGAACAGAACCAGTTTTCCACACAAAACACACACGTACGCGTACCAACAAGCCATACGCGTACCAGCCAGTCACCATACGCGTATCATACGCGTATGAGCAGAAGGTGCATTCTGATGCATAATTTGGGGAGCATACCATACGCGTATCACCCCCCCATACGTGTATCATACGCGTACCATACGTGAATGGACAACAGCTCCAAAAAACTGCAACTTACCCATTCGTCTTCCTCGCGAATCCATTCATTACAGCCTGCGATTTGGATCTAAAACTAGAAATTCCACATTCTAAACAGCATAGGACTCATCCAACATCAATATTATATGACCCTATATTCGATTTTACTCATCACAACCTAATTTTACTCAGTTATTAGGGATTAACAGTCATAGATTTCAACCCAAATGATGAACACAAACAGTAGAATCAGAACATAAAACCTATTGATCTAAACAATACTCCTAATCAACATCATCATCCACAACTTGATAATAGAGATTAAATGGAGAGTCACCCCTTACCTTAGCCAACAGTTCTTGATTGGTCTCTCCCTCTTCAGTTTTCCTTCACGTTCTTCGTGTTCCAAAACCTTCAGTCTCTCTTTTCACGTTCTCTCCTTTCTTTCCCCAATTCTAATTGTTTTATGAAAAATAATAGTAAAGACTTTACTACACCATACCCCCTCTTTACTAATCTCCCACATGGCCCAAATGCCATAAACCATCCTCCTTTCCATTATTTTCATAAAATCCATAATAATTCCAATTATTAATCCAATATCCAATATCCAAATTAAATTAAAATTAAAATTATACAGGTGTTACACAACACTGATGTACACGAGGAGGAGGATGGAAGAAGGGCTTTGTCTTGGAGGACCAATGGTGGCATAAGAGAACCCTTTCTCGGGCTTTAACTAGAAACCAAATCCTAGCTTAGATCCTAAGAGAGAATTTGAGTGAAAACTGTCCACCAGTCCTAGTAACTCAGAACACAAATCACAATTGTGTTCATAACTCAGATCACAAATCACAACGAAAATAGTTCCTATACTGATGGTTGTATATGATGAAACATCTTTGTTGTTATTGCAGAAAAACCCATGGTAGAGACACAAAACATCCCCAGCCCGTGTTTTTCTTCTTCTGGGCAGGTTTTGGCAAAGCAACCCATCACAATACCAAACCCAAACACGACTTATAAGGACACACACGAAGGACATCTTGAGAGAGTTTGATTTCTGTAATCTGTGGAGATGCCTTTATATAGCCATTTGAGATTATAGGAATTAACGATTTTCTTGGTGTAATACGTGTAGCAACCTGCCCTAAAAATTAAAGATTAGAGTCGCCACCTACTCTACCAAGGCGAATAGGAAACCTTACGCAGTTATCAAGATTCAGGGTAAGATACTATATTCAGATCGAGGGAAGGTGTTAGGCACCCTCAACCCTTTCCCAAGGTTTGCACTATAGGGTTAATGTTTATGGCTAACATAAAGAAAGGTAACAGACAGTTAATAGGGTCAATGGCAAATTATTAAGATTAAAGGTTTATGATTAAAGAAATAAAATCGGGAAAAAAAATGAGATTTGTGGGGAAGGGGACTCGCCTTGTGGCCAAGTGCCTACGTATCTCCTTATGGAGAATCAGAGTCAACGTAGTTCTGGGAAGGGTTGTACGCCTTAGGATTTGAATTTGATCTGATATGGTTGAAAGTTGCTTCAAAGGCTTTCGAAATAGCTTATGATAGTTTAGGAATTTGAAAAGGGTTTTGGGAATTGTTTTAGGTTTCGGGCGTACAACCCTGATTTTAATTTGTACTATTAACCACAATAATCGATAGATTCGATCATCATAGTTAAAAGATTAGTAGTTGCATCATTACCAATTTTAATTGATTGATTCAATTATCACTAATAACGAATAAAGGTATTTTTTAGGAATTTTCGTAATTTAATATGTGCCATTATCTCTCGTAATCGATTGATTCGATTAAAAAGAACAATGAATTGAAGGGAGAAAAATAAATAAGTTAATCATCGCAACTAATAAAATAGTTGAAACCATTTAACTAAATAAAAATTAATTACATTTTAATTAAATAAACATTTTAATTAAAATTATTATTGCCCATCGCGATTAATCGATTTAATCGGAACGAACAACAAATTGGATTTTTAATATCAATATCATATATTAACTTATTTATAAAAAATAATAATAATTATATTAATAAATATATAAAAAAGATTTAATTAAAACAAATATATTAATTAAAATTATTTTTAGTTTATTAGGATTAGGATTCAGTGTGGCTGACTTGAGGGTTCATGACATAGGTACTAATTCTGGGGCCTTTGGATCTGGCTGAGTGGTGATTTAATAGTTAGATTTTGAAGGCACATGGCGGACCTCGGTGCTATGGGTGCATGTGATCAAGGAGGGAAATTCAGAAAAAATATATGTAAGGGCCAGGGATCGAACCCTGGACCCTTGGGGTAAGCGCATGCCAACTCAACTATGGCGCTGATGTGATAAAAGAATGCACTGAAATTATTAAATAAAAAAAGAAATCATGGTAACCAAACGCGCGCAAATTTTTAAAATAACCAACCGGACGATGACACGCCATCATCTTCCTCCCCAGACCTGTATTTTTCTGAGAATTTGCTACGAAATTGCTATGGTTTTCGCTCATAGCCAATTAACTTAAATAATAACGAACAGAACACAGATGCATATATATTTTTCGCGACACCTCTATCTTATTCGTCTGAATCATGCGAACTCGACCATACCATTATTGTGACCTAATTTTGCTTCTACAAGAAATCCCCAATTAAAACCCTAAAAGCTTCGTTTGGCCTTCAATGGCCGATCACGTTCTAAGCACCCAAACTTCAAATCGTTAACCCAGAATCAATCAAAGCATCATAGTTAACCTAAATATGCAATCAATTTTCAATGGAAGTGCATGAATTGCTCAGATCGATCCAATTTTCAGAGCGACATACCTGGGTTAAATGGAGAGTGTTCTGGGGGTGTTGAAGCAGAGTAAGGATCCAGGTAGCTTCAGAATGATCCCACGAACGTATTGCAATGCTCCAATTCCTCTGAAACCTCTTCAATTCCTCAAACCGAAACTGAGTTTTCTTGGGGAAATTTGGTTCTTGGTGCTTTGCCTCTGGTCTGAATGTTCAACCCCGATTCGTATGCACTATGTTCTATACTTATAGGAGAGGGAATTAGGTTAAAGATTGAAGCCCAAAGCCCTTTGAATCCACTCTTGCAAAGTTTGGAAGATTTGATTTTGTTCTTGAATAATAAGTTACTATTCTTGGCTAATTTTGTATCAATCTTCTCCAATCCATTTATGCACGAAAATTATATTATATTTTGTCATAAATACTGATTGAAATCAATCCATATGCACCTCTTAACAAAAATGTTTGATTTCCCCTTTAATTAAATCATTTTAAATGAAATAAAAATCATATAAAATCAAATAATAATCTTAATTTCGTGGCACATGGTTTTGGGTGACCTAAATAGCTTGTGGACCAAGTTTAAATCATAAAAGTATATGCCCATTTGTGAGAAATCCAATTTGAACCTCTTTTGTTTCACATTTTGTCCTCTAAAATCACCCAACTTTGACCATGCATATCTCACTCAATTTTTAAGATATGAAGGAGTTCTAGGACTTTTTGGAAACCTCAAAATGTCCTCTATAAGCCACTTTGGAACATATTTTTCATTTGGAGCTTTTATCTTGATCATATCCTCTTTGACAAAAAACTGCTTTTGAATGATGTTTGAAAAGGACCTCTAATCTTTTGTATCATATCTCCCAAATGAAACATTTCTAGCCTTGGCTTGTGAGAGACAAAGTTGTAGAGAATCCAATTTCCTTCCAAATAGGCTTTGAGTGGGGAATTTTTGATGTTCCGTGTGAAAGTTATGGCCAGTCAAAGTTGAGTTGACTTTCTCCTAAAGAAACCCTAATTTGAACCTTTTTTGCATTTGTTCATTTCTGAGTTTCTATTGATGGATCATTATCACCCTTTGATCCAATGATGGATACATTCTCACACACTTGATGTTGACCAAAATTGAGAGGTTTTGACTGTGCTTTGATTATGGTTAACTTTTAGGTTAAACTAGTTGACTGTGGATCTTCTGAGCTGTTGAACAAGTAAACTTTGGATTTGGGCCTTGACTTTTGACATAGAGATATCTTGGATCATAGTGGGTCATGGAGAACTTCATTAGAGGCCTTGTTTTGCTAATTCCTTTAGGAGAGTATCAAACCCTATCTTTAGGAGACTCTTGCTCAGGAGAATGACTAGATGAATCTCTTGAACTTTGAATCATTGTAAATGGAATATGGAAGGCAAATTTTGGGGTATGACAATACGGTGAACTGAATTTAAAAGAAATGTCGCGGTAAGCAAGAGTCGCCACCGACTTTTATTTTATCTAATTTAATAGAAAGGCTAAAAGAACAGAAAAAACGTTTAAAAGAAATTTTGAGTTCGGGGGGTAAATTATACAAAGGGAAGGTTTAAGGCATCCTTTGCATCCATGGTTTTCCATGGGCTCTTAATTTCTTAGCTCACTTTGAAATGTTTGAAAATGTTTGCAGTGAATAAAGAAAAAGATTTGAATAAGGACTTTAACTTGTAAATAAGCGTAGCCTTTTTGAAGGTTTGTGATAAAAAGGATAAAAAAGATTTAAACCAGAGCAAGCAATTAGGAGGTAATTACCCTTAAAATATAAAGAAAGTTCTTTTAGCCTTTCAGGGCTATCCATACCATAGGAGGGTAGAAAGTCCTTTTATTGGAGGTTGAAGGATCGTCGAAGTTATCGTTCGCCATAAGACTGTCCCTGCCATAAAGAAGGCAGATAGTCTAACGGAAGGATAAAATAGTCATTTTAGGCAACCAATGAGGACGCCTCAGCAATCGAAAGGGACTATCATATCACATTATAGGCAACCTCGAGGGACGAGATCATATAATCGAAGGCAGCATCGAAGACACTTATGATCTTTAGTGATGAGAATGAACTGAGGGCAACATTTTCTGAGGCATCCTCGTATCCGAGGGACTTGACTATTCTGTAATAAACAAGGCAGCAAATAACAAGGCAACAGGCAACAGGCAACAAGAGGGGTTACCTTTAAAGGTGTGTGGGTGCACAATCACGTGATTCAATTCAGATAATTATCTTGTAATTAATTATTCCAAATTCATTTCGAGGTTTTCACGCCCTAAATTACTAACCACGCAGTTAATCAGAAAATAAAGCAGCAAAATTAAACCCTAATTACTATTACAACCTTGGAGCAGTTACATAATAAGGCAAAAAGGGTTTGTGGGCAAACCACAAAAAAAGAAATAATTAAATAGATGATAAGTTTAGGGTTACCACAAAGTTTGAGCTTTCATCGAGTTAGTCAACCTTGAAAATTATGCACAAAGAAGAGAAATGTTAGTGTATTACAGATTCATTGATCATTGACACAAACCCTATTCTAACCCAAAAGGCAAATAAAAATAAAATGATTTTTAGGCAAACCCTAACAGGTTAATGAAATCGAAAGTTCGATTAAATAGATAAACCAAAACAAAAATCTAATAATTATAGGGTTAAACAAAAAAACTTAGCTTTTTGATCTGGTATGGCGCGTGACTGAAGGATCTTGGCTAACCCTGAAAATTAATGATAAAAGAAATAGGGTTAGTGTATGGAGGATCTATTGACAAAACTCACTACCCTAATTAGGGCACAAGTTAACCATGGTTAATGGAATAAAACCTTACATTAATTAATTATTGGTTTCCAACCTAATTAATTAAATCGGCAAAAACTAGATTTTGATTAAATTATCTAACCCTAATAATTAATTTAATCAATTAATAAAAATATTAACCTAATTAAATAATTAAACATTCTTATTAATAACTAAATTAAATTAATTATTTAATCATTTAAATTAAATAAATATTATCAAATAAACAAGTTATTATGATTTTATAAAAAAACAAAATTAATAGAAGTTTTATTAAATAAACAAAAGAACAATTAAATAGAAAATAGTATTGAATAAATAAAAATAAAAAAATTGGAAAACTTAGCTTTGGGTCCGGTGTGGCGCAAGGCTGAGGGTCCATGGTGTGCCTGCAGCATCAGGGACGTTGGATTGGATTCGTAATGCATCAGATGGTTGAGGGAAAAGAGAACATCAAGTTCACTTAGGCCGACATGCACCGGATCCGTCAGGGACTAAAGAGAGAGCGCGCGCCTTTTTCTTTTCAAATCGACCAATCCAAGGGTGCCACCTAGTCGTCTTCTTCACCATGACCTGTAACAACTCTTTTATAGCGCTCTTTATAAGTGAGCTGTAAAACACCATATCTATTACACCTGCGAATTCATCAAATCTCCATACAAGCACAAGAAATCACAAACGAGACCATGGTTGAACTTACCTTGTTTATGCGATCCTAAAGGCAACATTAATTTGCCCTAATCGTACCTGCATAAAGAACCCCCAACACAAAACCCTAGATCCCGTTCATGGCATATTGCGATTCAAGCACTCAAACAACAAACTAAACGCCCAGAATTGATCAGAACTCCATAACAATCAATAATATGCAATTAAAATGTATTTATATGCAATGATTCAATGAAAACGAAGTGGATTTTAAAACTTGCAAATTGTGAGTAATCAGAGTATATTCTGAATGCTTGGCTCGCGTATGAAGATTGGAACAGCTTCAATGATCTTCAAGGAACGTATTGGGATCAATGAAACACCTTGAATTGG
The DNA here is from genome assembly GCF_029867415.1 of Vicia villosa. NCBI lineage: Eukaryota > Viridiplantae > Streptophyta > Magnoliopsida > Fabales > Fabaceae > Vicia > Vicia villosa. The sequence goes on from NC_081181.1 coordinate 17,003,555, forward strand.
CCTGTAATTCAGAATTCGAGTTTGAGATTTTTCTTGAATTTTGGAGCTCGGGCTAGGGTTCTTGGATGCTGCAAAACCTTGTGCCTTGGGTCTGAAACGATTGTGTTCTTATAGGAGGTTGATTTTAGGTTAAGAAACTGAATTAAGTCTCTATCAACCAAGAGATTGGAATTTGGTTTTAATGAAATATTGAAAGTTTCTAAACTTGGCTCAAATCTTGCTCATCTCTTTCAAATCTCTCTTGCCACGAAAATTGTTTCATATATTTGATATTTGGATGATTAAAACTGATTGGAAACAAAAATCAAATCAAATCTCTAATATTTTCTTCAATTATTTGATAAAATCTTCTTTTTTAATGAATAAAAAATTCAATAAAAATAGGATAAAAATCAAATGGGCGTGAGAGTGGATTTGGAGACTCTTAGTGACTTGGGGATCAAGTTTGAATCAAAAAAGATTGGGCCTCTTTTCAAAAAAAATCATTTTGGCCCATATTTACTTTATATTTTTCATTCAAATTTGTCCAACTTTGACAAGGCATATCTCTCTCAATTTTAAAGATATGGAAGAGTTCTAAGATTTTTTGAAAACCGCAAGATGTCCTCTACAAGCCACTTTGGAAGCTTTTTTCCATTTGAAGAATTTATCTTGATGATATGGGCTTTGACAAAAAACTGCTTTTGGTTGACTTTCAAAAAGGACCTATAATGTTTTGGTCCATACCTCTCAAATGAGGTATTTTTAGACTTGGCATGTGAGATACAAAGTTGTAGGGAATTTAATTTCCTTCAAAATGAGCTTAGAATGGAAAATTTCTTATGTTCCATGTGGAAGTTATGGCTGGTCAAAGTTCAGTTGACTTTAGGTCAAAAAACCCTAATTTAGAAATTTTAGGTTTTGTTGATTTCTGAACTTTTCTTGATGAATCGTGATCAGTCCTTGATCAAATGATGAATGATACTTCAAAATAAGTTTGTTGACAAAAAATCATGAATTTTGACTGTACTTTGACCATAGTTGACTTTTAGGTCAAACTAATCAACTGTTGACTTTCTGAGCAATTGACTGGGCAATCCTTGGAATTGAAGCTTGTACTTTGCCATGGAGATAGTTTGGAACATCATATTCCATATGAAATCTATTGGAGACTTTGATTCATTGATTTTCTTTAGAGAATTCAAAACCCTAGTTCATTGAGCCATTGTTTAGGAGAGTGTGTCTTTGAGTCTTGAGCTTTGGTATGAGCTTGAAAGGAGAAATGAGATGGGCAAATTTTGGGGTATGACACTTGGTCTTGTTCAATGGTCAAACGGTTGAATAGGAAACAGTTCCAAATACATTTAATCTTTCCAAAGCAATTTTTGACTGTTTTTCTTATAGGAGTTATCTTTAAAACCAGCGGATGCATAGTCATTGATTGAACCTTACACCAACCACTGATATGAAGAGATAAACTTCAAGACATATTTCCTTGTTTGACTTAGCGGATTTAATGTCTTCAAACATGTCATGACATCTTGTCAGACATTGTCACTTTTCTTCCCCTTAAGCACATAGCTCAAGATTCTTCAAAAGATTAAGACAAAGCATCCTATGGACCAAGTAACATACCTCCTACTTACTCTTTTGACTCACTAGTTATAGATATAGACTTCTATTGTTCTGAACACCTTGAGACTGTTTAATGCAACCGTGAAGAATCTTCCAACACTTCTTGACACACAATTACCTCATCAAACCAGAGAAAAAATTGTGGATTCCAGTTGCACATGGTTAGATTCAACCATTCACTGAAAATAATGTAACATTTTCTTCATGATGTTAGAGTATTTTTGACCAAGACATTTTTCTTGACATAAGAAGTCACTCCCCCTATCTGAGATAGTCTGAGCTTCTTCAAGGAAAACCTCGTAATGATGAATGGAAAACATAAGACGCATCTTCATATCTTCATGAGCCTCACCCTCTGTTCAACTATCCTGCTGAACACACTCACTATTGCAATGTTGCTCCTTTACAATAGATACTCACACCAGAAATTAAGATGTTATAACATTGTGTCTGACATTACTACTACCAGTATCTTCCACAAGGTTCATATCTCTTTCTACAACATACCCTTGTCTATCAATGTATCTCCACCAGAAATGATCAATTGATGACCTCTAGACAATAGATGCACCCACAGAGAGGTTTCCACAGCCTCAACATAAAGAACTGCCACTTCTTGTACTTTGTTGAGCATAACCTTATCATGTTTGTATCAGATCATGTTCTGCTTAAGAAAATTTGAAATCCTTCTTGATGATGTTTCTCAATATCATTCATTGATTAACATACTCTTTATCTTGAACTAGAAGGATCCTCCTTATCTTCAGTTGTATTGATCAGATCATAGAACTTTTGTCTTCATAGTCATCTTCACGAAGTGAAGTCTTCATTATGAAAGTAATTATGTATTGCCAGAACACATTACTAACATCCAGATTAGAACCTGCCCATTCTAATCCACATTATGTCTGAACTGCCACTTTAGACAATAATGTCGCTTTTTCAAACTTCGCATGCATATTCCTAGACATTCTTCCAGGAAAATAGCACATTGTGATGTTGACATCACCCAAGACACAAGTTCGTTCGATACCCAAACTCCAACAAACTCTGACTATCCATAGAGATAACACGTCTCTATAGAAAGACTTAGAACACAATAAACAATTTGTGTTCATGACACGAAACAAGACTCTACTCCTTACAAAACAATTGTAAAGAATGACCTCAGACTAAGCAATGTCTGAACACTACCCTTAAACCCTATGCTTGTCACAATTTGACAACCATAACCTAGAATCTAGACTTTCCTCATATCCGAAAGAAGAACATGAGAGACTCAAACAAGACTCAAAAGAATGAAAAGGAAAAGGATCTAGAAACCTGAGCAATTTAAACAACATACCTGGACTTTAACAAAAGTCTTGATCAAGAGATGTTATTTGAAGAAGAACTGCATTTGGTAAACTTGTGCATAGGTTGGAACATGCACTAGGTCAGAACAAGTGATACACACCATCAATACATGTTTTTAGATGATAATACAAAGAATAATCCTTACTGGTCTTTAAGAATTAACTTGTCCTGAGTTATGTTCTGACATCTTGTATGACATTGTTCTTCTGGATTAAAGATTAGTCTATGAAAGACTTTACATTTGGATAGAAGTAGAATAACATTGTCTTTGTTGATCTTCATACTCTCTTACTCCCCCTGAGATATACAAATTTAGGAGATCTTTGATGTCCGTCCTTGAAGTTCCCTTCATTTGGAATTTGCCACAGTTTCCAAGTTTAGAAACCTTAGTTTACTTGCTACACAAGATTCAGATTGCCACACTCTGCAACTTGAAGTAGAAGAAACCATGATTGTATAACCATAAATATATCTCCAGCATATAAGTCTGAGCTCTTCATACAGACATTGCAAAATATCCAGCTCCCATCAAGATATTCAACAGAATCAGTATGCTTCACCAGATACTCTTGCCACACTTCCTTAACTTGTGAAGATAATAGTGAACACGGACCTTTGGTTCACACTCGTCCATGAATACATAACTGGAAGGACTTCTCATCTAATAGGTACTAAGTCTCCCGTCAAAGTACTTTATTAGTTACTTAGTAAGATTTACTACACACACTAGTCCATCTTGACTGATTTCTTCTTCTCAGTCTTGCATCCAGGTTCTACACCCAATAAGTACTAAGTCTCCCGTAAAAGTACTTACTATTTAGTCAGTTAGAATTCGCTACTCACACTATGTCATTCTAACTGATTACCTCTTCACATTTATACTCTTTTCTTTTGGCAAACACAATACAAAGAAACTAAAGATCTTGAGATGATGTTGTAACATCTGGCGTGACATCATCCTTCATGCTTCTTGGTTAACATCTCTAACATCTAATTCATAGTACTTGGGATGGAAACAAAATAGTGCAATTATCAGCAACATCCAGACATATCAAGGAATACAATAGCCAGCATCTCAATAAACTTTTCTTCAGACTTTCATTCTGATTTTGAGATGATGGATGCCATAGTCTGTACCTATAGAGAAGATTCCCTTATTTAGGTTTTTGGAACAGACTTAGTTATAGCATAACACTGAATTAGTCAGATTCTTATTAGCCATCTGACTTCCTTGATTCCAAACAACACTACCCTTTCTGGATCACAACTAGGGCAGTAAACATTCTTGACCATATTTCACTATGGTTGAGACACAATATTCAGCTCCAACAACTGCTCTATGGTTATGAATGAAGACACACATATTTGGTTCCATTGATCAGAGGGAAATACCTGATGTAAGCTCATCTTGATTTAAACATAAAGGATCAGAAGGGAATACCTTCATGAGTTTTCTTTGGCACTGAGCTTTTACTTATAACCTCCCTCAAAATATGATTTGGAGTAGAAGCACATGTTGATCGTGTACTGCTTAACTTATAATCAGATGTCTCCTCTTCCAGACCAGGAATAGGTTCCAAACCAATGTTCTCACACTACATCAGTTTAGCACCAGAACATCTGTTCTTCAGCTGGTAGCTGCATACCAGTACTAAATGTCCTAACATCCGATGGGACATCTGTTCCTCCTTCTAGGAACACTCCAGCCTTGAAATTCTTCAAGGTTCATACTTGCAGATGATTATGAATATCATTGATCAGTTGATATTCAACATCTCTAATAAGCCATGCCATTATGAGTGGACTTGAGAGATTACTCAAGTATCTTTGACACTTTAATTATAGCTGTAAGATTCTGTCATACATTCTGTTGAATATAAATAACCCTAGAATATTTCTTATACAATCGGGGTTGCACCAGAGGCTATGCAGCGGAAAATAGCCATACTTCAATAGAATTCACACAATGCTTACTCCAACTATTAATTGTATACATGACATCCAAGGATTGACTACGACTCAACCCTGCACAATGCTTGCTTCTGCACCAAGCAACAGACTAGACCTAAGCAACTTCCTAACCCAATAAACTCACATAGATACAGAGCTTACCTTATCAATATCTTCACTCCCGCATGAAGGTTTTGATACGTTTCTTCTTTGAACCTAGATACTGGCTGAATAGTTCAATTCAAATTCTTCACTCCCGCATGAAGCCTTTGGATTTAGCTCTTCTTAATCCAATATCAATAACTCTGGCCAGGTTGGTCTAACCCTCCACATATAGGTCCATCCTCCACTTCAAGGGACCATACAATATGAACACTCCTTGTTCAAACAATCTTTTACCTTCAACTCAACCAGAAAGTATCCATCATGGATCTCATCCAAAAACATACAGGATGCCTGCTCTGATACCAATTGAAATTCTGGTATGACAGACTCAGGATGTCATTCACGATGCCAATACATCTGATCTGTTATTAACTTAGCCAAGGAAGAACTAAAAGATCCCCCAATTTTTAATTACCCCTAAGAAGCAGTCCATGAGTACTGGGATCATATATGTTCAGTCAACATAACCAGATTGTAATCTTTATTGGTTCTGTAAAAGGATTAGCTATCAAACCTGAACCTGATGTTATACACGATGTTATAACATTCTAAGACTGAACAAACGATACAGTGCAGAAGATAAATAACACAGTTAATTGTTAACCCAGTTCGGTTTAACTACCTACTCTGGGGGCTACAAAGCCAGGAAGAAGATTTCACCATCAGTAGTACTATTTTATGTAAACAACCTCTGGTTTACAGATAAACAACCTCTGGTTTACCTAGTCACTACCCAATGCAACCTTTATCTCAGATATCCATCCAAGACAAGAGAACCTCTGCTCACTCCCTAGTGATACCTAACTGTTACAACCCTGCAACAGCTATTTACACAACTAACAATAAACAATAGCTTGATCTTGTTTCACAGCTTCAATTAAGAACACAATACTCAAATCTTACCTACAGGTTTTGAGTGAGAACAATAAATTCTCTTACCTACAGGTTTCGAGAAGAACTAGGCAGCCATCCCACAGCCTGGGTGGTCTACCTATAGAAACCCTAAAGACTACATCTTTTCTAAACAAGGTTTTCTATATTTTTTCGATACAAAAATAGGTTACAAAGGTTTCTATTTATAACCTATTCCCAATTGGACTTGGGCTTACAAATCGCAGCGCTCCTTGCTGTTACAAATCAGCAGATATTTTCTGCTACAATAAAGATCTTCAATCACAAGTTTCCTAATTTATCTCCTAAATTAGAAACTGCTGAATCTTCAATCTTCTGTTTGATTCTTCAATTTACTGACTTGATTCTTTTGACCTTTAAATCTGCGCCACATAGGATTACAAAATATTCCAAGAATATTTTGTATCTGTTGAGTATCAGACTGAATCTTCATTCCAGTTCTGCAGGCACGAAGTCATGAGTTGATGTCATGACATTCCATACAACATCTTGCTTTTGTACCTGTTTTGTTCTTTTATATTTGCAAGATTACACATTGTATTACATTTTGCTGCTATTATGTTTTAGCCAAACATAGATGCTAATCAGCCAATAAAAGCATCAAAAGAAATACCTTATCCTATCATACTCATCAATGGTGTCACCACCAGCAGCAACATTCGTAAGAATGTGCGTGGAGACCAGCTCATTTTTGAGATGATCATCTATAGATTTTTCGTCTAGATATGGTCGAGAAGTGACAAGCGATCCGTATCTTTATTTTCTGCAAGTTCAAATAAAAGAAAACATTAAATTGAAAACTCGTGGGTTGCCTCCCACGCAGCACTTTATTTAACGTTGATGGCTCGACGTCCCAGGAGTGCAAGCACTCAATGTGGTTCTCTCGAGAATGACTCCTCGGTTGAACTTTTAATATTTCCATGGTCACTTATCAAGCCATCTCACATATCCCTCACCTTTTCTTTTCTTTCTTCTATGGGGTGGTTCATTCTTTTGAACTTGTGGTGGTGGTTCTGGATCTATCCTAAGTATCAGCTTTTCAAGTTTGGGATTAGTGATTTTATCCACCACCTCAAAGTTTAACCTTACCCTCTTAACAGTAATGATATCCCTAGTTTCATGATCCTCTAACTTTCTCTTTTTTTGTAAGACTTCAAACAAGGGTGCATTGGTGTGGGTATTTTCCAATACCTCCACATACATCTTCAATTGTGAGTTTATTGTAGCTTCCATAAAACTTTGCGGGAAAGGAATCCGTGGGGTATAGGGAGGAGGAACAATAATAGGTGATTCCTTCTCTTTCTCTTCTACAACCTCCATTTTGGATGGTGTTGGTGGATTTTTCTCAATCTTTACTCTTTTCTCGTCAGAACTCTCCTCAACCACATTATCATTCTCCTTAGGATTTTCAATATGTTTTTCACTATTGGTTGTTACAACGTCCACATGATCCTCAGGGAAGGGTCTTAGAGGTTTCTGTTCAAGCAGGGAGATCTGAGTCTCCAAGGCCTCGTTGTGAGTCACTAGGGACTCGATCACAGTGGTCAGCTGCCTAAGGGTTTCATTAACATGAGTACTTTGTTTGCTGAACTCAGCATTTTGGACAGTTTGTGTCTCTACAAAGTGCTCTATCATAGATTCTAACCTAGAGTGAGTTAGCGCCTCATCGGAATCCTCCATCGATGCTTCGAAGTTGAAATTATGGGATTCTTGTGGTTCTTCAAAGTGGGTTGGCGTTGCATTTTGTGTTTCCACAAAGCGCTCCATCATCATAGATATTTCAGTGAAATTTTCCATTAATATTTCAAGGCCGGATTTATAGGATTCTTGCGACTCCTCAAAATATTGGGTGTGGTGATTATAGAGGAAATTCGGTTAAGGATAAGTTAGTGTCGAATTGAAATCCCTAATTAATGTTTCGAGGTTGGAATTGTGGGATTCTTGAGACTCCTCGAAATGTTGGGATTGGCGGTTGAAGAGGTAGTTTGGGTGAGAATCAAGTAGTGACGCATTGAAGTTCTCCAATAGTATTTCGAGGTCGGATTTATGGGATTCGGGTGATTCCTCGAAATATTGGGAGTGGGGGTTGTAGAAAAAATTTGGGTGATACATAGTAATTGAAACTAGAATGCCTTAGTTTATACAGCGCAACAATGAAATTACAATATTGACTGTTGGTCCCCGGCAACAGCGCCAAAAACTTGATGCATCCGCAAGCGCACATATGTATCTAAGTAATATAAAAGATTGTCGAACCACAGAGACCAATGTCAACCTACTGTAATCTATCGTTGCTTTATAAAGCTAAGGCTAATGAATATTTAATTAATGAGAAACGAGGAACTAATACTGAAATAAAATAAAGATTAAGTTAAATATAAGAAAAGAGAGACCAAAATGTGTATTCTGCGTACGTCAGAGACTCTGTAACTCGTTGGCTTATAAAAAATGTCAAAAACATATTTAGTAGAAAATACCAGCTTAAAGACTAAACCTCACACTCTCGTAGTTTTGAATAAAGTCACGCTCCTTAACCGTAGGATTTTGCTCTCGCTCACCCACTTAAATCAAGGAACGCGGTTTGAAAACTAAACAAGTTCTAATTAATTCTAAAGCGCTTTCGCTATGTTTATGATTAATGCCTAGTTTTTACTATCTAGTTCGACTCCCACGCTCTCGCAGTGCCAGTTCGAACCTTAATAGATCTCTCACTCTCGTGACGAAATCATGGTAGGTAGCCTCTCACTCTCGTGAGAAGGTTTCCTAAATTAAGAATAAAAACTAAAGACAAAACAGAATTTAATAATAATAATTTATGCTAACAAAATAATTACCGAGTCCTGTCGAAGACGAGGTCCTCACATACCGGACTCAGGACAATTTAGCTAGACATTAAATTAAACTTAAACAAACCAAACATGGTAATCGAAATTAAAGACAACATGTTAATGAAATTAAACAAAGAAGTAAATAATAATAAACAATACAATAAAGAACCTGTAGAAACTTGAAATAAGTGCATAACTGAAATAGCTTGATTCATGACGGCAAGATTTTGATCCAAGCAATTACAAAGATAACGACTTAAATACTAATGGTGGAGTAGTTCCTCCATGTGAGAAACTACTCATTTTACATTTGTAATATCTTCCTAAAACATAACTAAGAATAATATTGCTCTGAACAAAAAAAAATAGAAAAATGAACGAGAGAGAGGAAACATTCACAATGATGCACGCTTCCTTTTATAGAGTAGGTTTCGTAACCCCTAGTTCCAGAATTTAGGAGAGGTGGGTGTTGGTTGCTGAGAAATCGGAGGAATTGGTTGAGTCGTTTTTGCTGTTGCTGAACGTGGAGAAAAAGCTGAGGAGTTAAGGTTTTGCTGATGTGGATGATTTGGGGGCTGGGGCCACATGGCCAAGGGGTGACCGCCCCACACCCTCATTTTCTTTTCTTTTTTTTTTCTTTACGTGAGTGGTGCCAAGATGGGGGCCCCCAAAGCAAAGGGTGGGCGTCCCACCTTGTATATTATTTTTTTTCTTTCTTATCTTCTTTTCTTTTTTTTCTTTCCTCTCTTTTTCTCTTCTTTCATTTTCTCTCCTTCTTTCTTTCCTTCTTCTTTTCTTCTCATTTTCTGTTGTAGCCATTTTTTATAATTGAATACCTGAAACACAACAAAATACCGGCATAATAAAACACAAACAAATAAAAATTAAATAAAACTCGTACGAATCAAGTCAAATATACGATATAATTTCGTGTTATCAAATATATAAGCACATAAATCATAAATGATGAATTTAATGAATGGTGAAGTTAATAATCAACCAAAAATAATATATCCATTGAAAGCAAATCGATTACAAAAAGGAAAGATGTATGAAGCAAGAAAAGAAACTCAGCAACAAAAAATAAGGCAATCAAGAAACATCTACTTAATGTCCTTATCATCACTAAACAACCAAACCAATACAACAATTGCATCCCAGTTTTAGCAAGCTTTTGTGTCATGTAGTCAATCTTCTTGGTTGTTCCAATCCTCCTTTTTAATGTTGGTGTGACGGAGAGCTTCAATATGAGTCATATGAAGGATCTCATTATCAAAGTCCTCCAAACTTGAGGGACCTCCTTGTTCATGTGCTTGTTGACTTTGCCTAGCTTCTCTTGCTTTAGGAGGTTTTTACATTACCACTTTATCGTCTATGGTCATCTGAGTCTGCTTTAATGCGTGTTTCTCTATCCTTGTTGAATTATTAATTGACTTTGGATACTTTCCCAATATTGCGCTTCTTGGAGATGAAGGTATGTGTTGTCGCATACTGAATAAGCCGAATATCCTGATGCATATAGCCATCTGTGAAAGGAGAATAAATGTCACTATTTAGATTTGATAAGAAGGAGAGAGCAGGATTAACAAAATTAAATTATTTACCTACCTCTATTTCATTTGGACTATTAAAGAGTTGGTGCATGGAATATCGTAGATTTTAACAAATTCTTCCAGAGTTAAAGATAATGGATGCTTTCGTATCTCAGAAATGATGATCCCATCTTTGTAGTTAAGGCTAGAGTAGAACATATTTATTAGAGAGGAAAACATCAAAAAAATGACAATTTTCAAAGAACCCAAGATCCAAGGAGTGTGTTGGGAGGAGATTCTTTGAATAAAAATCTCTATTGAACTTGTTCTCCTATTCTTATATGGATAAATAATTTGAGAAGTATGTTGAAACAGAGGTGCTTCAAGAGGTTCTGACGCTTTTCGGTGTTATTTAGTGATGATTAATGGAAAAACTAGTGTAACACTCATAAGAACTTACAAAAACACAAGAACAACTAGAGAGCAAGTAGAAGAGAAGAAGATTTGAGATGGGGATTGATATTCGTCAAAATGGAGAATGTTGAGTATGACTCGGATTATGGAAAACTCCTAATATTATATATTTTATTTGCAACATTGTAATTCTAACTAAACCTAATTATTAGAACAAAAAAAAAACTATAATTATTCTATAGTCAAAAAGGTAGACATTATTGACAAAGTGTGTTAATAAAGATCGGTCATATTTATTGTCTTTTACTTTCGTTTCTCTTTAATCTTCTATACTGGTTGTTATTCTAACAGTCACACGTAATCTTCTATATTGTTGTTATTCTAACAGTCTTCAAATTTGAGAGGACATTAATTAAATATGAAAATAGGAATTATTAAAAAAAAATATTGAAGCATAACATTATTTTTCAATTTATTATCCATTCATAAAGTTGAAAGTGTCTCGTGTGTTCAAGAATGAATTCATCTTTGAGTCACTTTTTATTCTTCCTCCCAACACTATAAAATATGACCCCATAACATATATCATATAAATGGTGCTAGTTATGTACAATTTCCTCTCTCAACCACAATGCTAATTGGAGAGTCTTCTAAGCTTCAGCTTTTATTTAAACAAAAGAGCTTCTTTTGGCATTTCCAATAGGGACAACACTGTGGCCAGAATATGCTTTGATGAAAGACCTGCTTCATCAATCTGATCATTGGGTGATCCATGGTCAATGTATCTATCAGGAAGCATCATGGCTCTCCACTGCATGTAAGAAAAGTTCAAAAAGCAATTAGTACTTCACAAAACAACATTAAAAAATAATTGAAAAGAGAATGACTTATTCATGTTTTTACCTTAAGTGGTCCATCAAGGAGACCAGCTAGGCTTAAGAATTGTGAAACATGTGATCCAAAACCACCAATAGAACCCTCTTCCACAGTGATGAGTATTTCATGCTCTTTAGCTAGTAGCCTAATGAGATCTGTGTCCAAAGGTTTGCAAAACCTAGCATCAGCAACTGTCACATTAACCCCTACTGCTCTAAGCATTTCTGCTGCTTTCATGCTTTGCTGAACCATAATGCCATATCCCAGAATTGCAACTCTGCTTCCTTCAATCAGAACTCTACCTTTTCCAATCTACATAACAAAACAAAAATATTTCAATATGGTTGGCTAACTATGAAGCACTAACACATACACAGATATCAGATACAATCGTTATGTGTCGGTGTCAGACAATGACATTTGTCAGACACCAGACATATATTGGTATTCGGTGTTACATAGTTTGCTAACCTCAAGTGGAGTTCCTTTGTTGTTGAGAGGAAGATCGGCTCCAACTCCGTTACCCCTTGGAAATCTAAAGCAACTTGGTCTATCATCTATAGCTGCCGCAGTTGCAACCATGTGCATCAATTCAGCTTCATCAGATGGCGCCATGACAACCATGTTTGGCAAACAAGCCATGAAAGTGATATCAAATGCTCCACAATGAGTTGGTCCATCAGCACCGACTAAACCAGCCCTATCCATCGCGAATCGGACAGGTAGTTTTTGAAGATCAACATCATGGATAACCTGATCGTATCCACGCTGCAGGAACGATGAATAAATAGCACAAAATGGTTTGAGACCTTCAGCAGCTAACCCTGCTGCAAATGTAACAGCGTGTTGTTCGGCTATCCCAACATCGAAACAACGATCTGGAAACTTGTTCTGGAAATAGTTTAGGCCAGTTCCACCTCCCATTGCTGCATGAATTGCTACAATCTTATTGTCTGTTTCAGCTTCTTTTATCAACGATTCAGCAAAGTACTGCGTGTATGAAAGTGTAGAAGGTTTTGGCTTGTACTGGCGGCCGGTTTTTGGATCAAACTTGACAACACCTGAAAGTAAAAAAGTAGCATCCTTAATAATTGCTCATCATAATTACTACTCCGGACTTAAATATAGACCAGATACATGTACGCACCGTGCATTTTATCGGCTGCTGCTTCAGCTGGGGGGTATCCCTTTCCTTTTTCTGTGATAATATGAATGAAAACCGGACCTGGTGCTGGCATTTCTTTCACTTTTTCGAATATGGCTACTAGATCTTCGATGTTATGACCATCGACGGGACCAATGTAGTATAAACCAAGCTCCTCAAAGATTGAAGAACCAGGACCGCTGATAAAATCTCTTGCATACTTATCTACTTTTGATGCAACTTGGTGTGTTGGTCCTCCTATGTGCTTTGAGATGCTCTATAGCAGATAAAATTAGTGTCAGATTCCAATAGGAGTTGCGTTAAAAAAAGTTTGTGCTTTGACGACGCATCAGTGTCAATATTGTGTCAGGTGTCCGGGTCTATGTACGTACTCTACAGGAAATAACTCATACATAAACACTTATATGACAAGCGTTTAAAAGTCTTACTTTTGCAGCTTCTCTAATTTTGCGGAATTTTCTGCTTGCTTGAATTTTGCTTAAAGTACTACTAAGTGCACCAACTGGTGTTGCAGGGCCATCAAGTGTTGCGGTCGGTAAAGAAACTTGTTTGTTATCATTCAGAATAACAATCAAGTTAGAATCAAGGAATCCTGCATTGTTCATGGCCTCATAAGCTTGGCCTGCAGTCATTGCTCCATCTCCAATCACCGAAATCACATTGTTGCTCTTTCCCAATAGATCCCTCGCAACCGCCATGCCTGTAACAAATGAAAATTTGTTAATAGATGGATCTATATATTAAAATATAAGTTATGATATATGTTACGAACATGTTCGACACGATATTATAGCTATAGTGTTAAGATTAAAGAATCTTACCAAGACCAGCTGATATACTTGTGGAACTGTGTCCAACCCCGAAAGCATCATGAACACTTTCATCCCTTTTAGGAAAACCAGCTAGTCCTGATGTCTTCCTAATGGTGTGCATCCTTGACCTTCTACCTGTCAGAATCTTGTGAGGGTAGGCCTGCAATTTGGATATTTCTATTTAGACCCTTTTGCACATGACAAAAACATTAAATTATAATAGTTGCAACGCCACCAACCAAAAAATTGTTTGCTCTTAGTGAGATTCAAACCAGAAACCAGAGACCTTGAGAGGAGTACTCTCGGGTCCCAAGCATTCACCATTAAACTAACCCTTGGGGTTAATGCGGAATATAACTTGATCGGACTTTCTATGTTCCGACTTCATATTTATGACATATTTTTGCAAAGTTGAATTAAAATCCGGCTAATTAAAATCCGACGACTGAGATCATTTGACCGCGTAATTTCATAATATTCCAAAATCAGAAACTTTTTACAAGAGAAAATTTCTCTATCCAGAAAAGATATTTTTTTTTCAATTAAATTATCAATTGGAATTACAAGATAAAATAAGAAGAAGAAGAAAAAAAAGTGTTACCTGATGTCCAACATCCCAAATGATCTTATCATCAGGGGTGCTGAAAACATGATGAAGAGCCACCGATAACTCCACCACTCCCAAACTTGAGCTTAGATGCCCACCAGTGTTTGACACACTGTGAACAATGTCTGCCCTTAGCTCTGCTGCCAGTTGTTCTAGATCCTGTAAAATACACACATAATCATCAACAACCAAACTATATCTCAACCTCAAAAAGGGTCGGCGAAATTAGACCCGCCTTTAAAGATGTGCAAGCCAGACTACTACACAGGCCTAAAATTTGTCAACCACAGTTAAATAAGACCTCGTAAAATATTTAATATATCCTGAGCCTCCAAAATGTTTGTTTGTCATATATATATATATATATATATATATATATATTATATCTGTATCTAACCTCTGTGGAGAGATTCTTCATATGAGATGGATAATTAACTGTATCCAACAATGGTGTCAGTGGTTTCTCATTAGAGAATTTGATCTTCCATTCATCTTTTTCTTTCCTTATAACAGTCCTTTCACCATCATCATCAATGTTCGACGAAGCCTTCACACAGAACTGATAACGAAAAAACATAAACATCATCCAACAAAGAAAACATTATTTAATATACATATGCATGTGATTCACCAACCTTGTTTTGGTTTCTGCAACCATGGTAAGGACTCGAAACTCGGTATTTCTGAGATGGAACAAGAGAATGGCCTGGCTTAAGGAAGGTGCTAGTGAAGGCCATTTTGTGTGTGAGAGAAGAAAAATGGAATTGAAGAATGATAACAAAGACAACACAAAAGCCAGAGGTAACTCTGTTGTGTTGTTTCTTGCATTTAAAATTCACATGAGAAGTTCTATATATATAATTGAGTGAAGATGCCTAAGCAAAACAATCCAATGCTGATTTTTTCTTAATAATTAATTCTTTGTACATTGTACTTTTTAATTAATTGGGTTTTGTGTTCTCCTTCATTGCACTTTTATTAATTTATTATTTTATTATTTTGGTTTTTACAATGTTTTTTAAGTAAAATTGGAAAAAATATTATTATTATTTATGTTGATATTAATAGTAATTTTGCAATTTTTTAATATTAAATTTAAATTATGTCTATTTAGATTAATCCGTATAAATACCGGTACAAGTACCGACTTTTTGAATTTTAATGTCCTCTCTAATTTCGGTGAATCGCGGGAGTCTACTGATTTTGCGGGAGTCTATTTATTTCGCTGAACCGCGCCATTCCACTAATTTTATGTAACCAAAATATATTAGATGTCTTAGCATAAATTTTGAATGTAAATTAAAATAGCGCTTTTATTATTCAGTCATTTTTGTTAAATTTATTTTTAAAGTTTAAATAATTACTATTTTTTTCCATGTATTTAAACACAATAAAGTATTATATTTTAAATAGTAAAATTAGTTAAAAATAATGAATTTTTTTTCATGAAATCCATTAATGATATTTAATATTTTTTTTTCTTTTAGTAAGTTGGAAAAAAAATTATTATTGTTATTTAAGTTGATATTAATAATAATTTTACAATTATTTTAATATCAAATTTAAATACCTGTCATTACCGGCTTTTTGAATTTTAAAGTCCGCTCTGATCTCGATGAAACGCGGGAGTCTATTAATTTTATTTTATATATTAAAAAAAATACGTCTTAACATAAATTTTGAATGTAAATTAAAATATAACTTTTATTATTCAATCATTTTTGTTAAATTTGTTCTTAATATCAAATTTAAATTATGTCGGCTAGATTAATCTGAATAAATAACGGTGCAAATACCGACTTTTTGAATTTTAAAGTTTACTCTGATTTCGGTGAATTGCGGGAGTCTGATAATTTTATGTAATCAAAAAATATTACGTGTCTAATGTCTTACATAAATTTTGAATGCAAATTAAAATAGAGCTTTTATTATTCAGTCATTTTTGTTAAATTTGTTTTTAAAGTTTACATAATTACTATTTTTTTCCATGTATTGACACACAATAAAGTATTATATTTTATATAGTAAAATTAGTTTAAAATAATGAATTATTTTTCATGATATCCGTTAATAATATTTAATATTTTTTCTTTTAGTAAATTTTAGAATTTCCTTCAAAATTAGTTTTGTTCAAATTAAAAAAGAGAACGGTCAAAAGAGAAGTCAAATTACAGAATTTTCCTACTAAGTTATAGTATTTGTATTATTATATTCAACGCTGATAAAATTGGTTGATTAGAAGAATTTTCCCATTAATTTATTTCAAAAGAAAATCAATATTTACAAGAATAAAAATGACTTTTCCTAAATTGAAGATTTTCCAAAAATTAAAGTCTACCTACAAAGAAACAAAAATATCCGTTGCCGTTTACGTAGTCTTTAAAAATATCACTTTTCGTGGAATTACAAGTTATTAATATAATTTTTCTTTAATAAGTTAATCATTTTATTATATAAAATAATATTTCTAAATATATTTGATTTATATTACATATTTTTTAGTCCGTAATAGAAAAAACATGTTTTATTTGTTTGTAAACAAATAATAATAATCATTAGAAATTCATGTATCGCCGCAAACATCTGTGATCGAATTTTAATGAAAGCATTTATTATAATAATATCGATTTTGTGCTAATTGAATTAGAATTTGCGAACAAGAATAACATGTTTAATTCATTCTACGTGTATAAATATTATACTATAATTAATTTATATATTTTAAAATTCTTTTAATAATTTTAAGTTACATATATCATTTTAAAAGTTGATATAAAAAATGAAATTCTTAAATTATAGTATTCTTCACGTAGATAATTAGACCATTCTCAAATTTGTTATTATTTACTTAGCTTGCCTAATGCCAATTAGTTATGTTTGTTAATTGATTAGTGTGTTTAATTAGTTGTTTAGTGTAATATCAAAAGTAATTAAGTACCTAAATTTCACCTAAATATTTTTTTTTAGAAATTAACTATGTACTACGTTATTACATACTAAAAAAACTAAATTATTATACGAAAAATTTACAAAAATTACATGTTATATAAAAATATTAAAACGATATATTTGACTTTTTTAATACCCTCGTGGCCGTGTAAACAACGTGTTTCGCAACACTCATACATATCTCAATATCCATTATTAAATTTATTTTAATGAACATGATCATTTTTGTTTGCACAAATTTCTAGATAACACTTTCATAATCTAATAGTATTAGTTTATGTAAGATTTTACTTTATTTTAAGTTATTTGTAGAATTTAGCTCTATCACATACAAATTGACTAGGGGTATTTTAAAATGAATTGATAATATAATTTTTTTTAATTAAATCAAATCAAATTAAAAATTGTAAAAAAATATATTTAATTCAGATGTGTTTGAATCATTTTTTAACAAAATCGTACGACTTAATTCAATTCAATTTTCTATTTGTATTTTACAAACTAAAGTAAATCGCATTATCTTATAAAATTTTATAAATATTATAAAAGAAATGCTAACCAGTGCCCTCACGGCAATGATTAAGATTTTAAAAATAGTAAATTTATCTCGATAATTTGCGTATTTAATGCCTCGAAAATTGAAATATTATATTTTCTATAAAATATTTTCTTTTATTGGAATGCTTAACCATTGTCCTGAGGACACTGGTTAGCAAAATCCATAGAAATCAATATATATATATATATATATATATATATATATATATATATATATATATATATATATATATATATATATAAAATTTATCATATATTTTATATGTTACTTATTTTAATTTATAAATACAAATATTTTTATTTGAAATGAAAATTTTATATATCAATTTTTATTTTCACCTTTAATTTGTTGACGTTGATAAGGATAAGATTAAAGGAAGAAGTTTATTAATTTTGTATTCCTTTATATACAAAATATTAACAATAAAAAAGAAATTGTAAAAAATTATAGTATAAGATCACATGCATGTACTTGCTTATAACTATAACTATGTAATATAGTATTTCAAATTCATTTAAGAATGAAATTTAATGTATATTGTTCTTTACATATAAGATAAAATTTTAAGATGCAATTCATATTTATGCATCAAATCATAAACATATTTTGATATTTATAAACTAAATTTTATAGTAATATATGAATGACTAAAAACAAAATTATGTTGTCCTCTATATGTGTATGTATGGCTCAACAAAAGTCTTTTTAAGAAACTAAACCAACTTAAAATACATTGATTTGGTTTAGTTTGATTCGATTTTATTTCTAAAAGTTAATCGAACAAACTGAATCGCACATTTTCTCTTGCGGTTCAGATGAAATTTTGCGTTAAAACCGTTCAAAGTGCACTATAAACGCCCATAAAATTGCCCTTTCATTATTGTGAAAATATTAGGAAAAAACTAAATATTTCTCTTTATTTAAATTATTTTTTGTTTATTAATAAAAATATTTAAAGAAAAATGGAGAATGACTCTAACCAAAATCAAAACTTAAATTAGATACATGGTATTCTCACATTTAAACTTGGAGAAAAAGTCACTTATACATTATGAAAATATGTTTAAAAAAATTAAATCAATATTATTTTTTAATATAATTTTTCATTAGATGTTGTTTCTACTACTTTAATGCGGAAGAAAAAAAGACTTTTGTTGAAAGAAATTTAATAATGTGATATTTTGGTAAAAAAAAATCATCAAAATATCATTAAAACATTAGAGATTCATGTTGATTTTATTATCAGACATTTTTTAAGCATTGGTCAGTCTTCTCAAGGGTATTGTTGGGGCTTAATCTTCTATTGATTTGCTTTGCCTCCTGAGACTAACTGATTGATTATTACATATTTTAGGTCTCTCCCCAATTCAAAATTTTCTTAAATTGCCTTCTAAGATTAGGAATTTTGAATTAGAAATGAGAAGAGTAAGAAAAATAAAAGGCTTGAAAAGAAAACTCAATACTAGATAGAAACTCTTTAAAAAAAATTATAAAAAATAACCACAAATTTATGTTGATAATGTTGATGTTGTAAATTTGGAAATTTTGGTTGCTAATGAAAATATGTAGAATAGAAATGTTTGATCTAGAAAATAGAGGTGACGTAGCCATTGAAAATGATAATTCGGATGATGAAAATGTTAAACAAATGACTAGTTTTATAATAGTTAAAAGGATGATATTAATTTAGCGTTGTATTTTGATGATATTGATTAGAACGTGATTCTTTTTATATTATTTATTAGGATGACTCAAAACATTGATATTTTTTTTTTGGAAGAATAAGAAATTATATATATAATTCCAAAAAACAGTTATGTACAAAGCGGCCCATAGGGTCCAGCTCAAAGCACTAACTATACCCTAACCAACTCAAAGAAGAAAAGGAGCTATCCTTCCTCTAAGCTTTGGTTTATTCCATATCCTTCACACTATTCTATCTATAATTACTTTAGCAATTCTTCTATGCCTATCCCTATCTTTATCATCATCCTTAAACACCAAACTATTCCTATACAGCCAACAAGTATGAACAGTTTCAGCCAAGGCAGTCTTGAGAAGGATCGATTTCCATCCCTTGTGATTACAGTTTTGATCTTCCTATTTTACCTAATTCAAGAAATTGGTCTCCCTATTATAAATTTAAACAGTTTTGGTCCCCTCTCATACTTTTACACTCAAAATTAACAATAATTTCATCTTCTAGAATAACAAGATTCTTGTGAAACATGACAAATCATCTTATATAAACTTATTATAAGTATTTGATGTTATTTACGAATTAAATGAAAGATGAATTTTTGACAAGATTATGGTGATTACTTACTAAAGATAGAAACTACTATTATTATTAAAAACAACACGATTTTCTTTCGTTTTATATATTTCGTGACAACTCTAACTATATCATACTAAATAATATTTGGAGAATAGTTAGATACAATTCTTTATGTGTAGTTTGTACTATTTTCTAATGAAAATATGACAAGTGTATAATTTTCTCTTACACATATGCAATTTTCTCATATTTTCACCCCTTAAACAATATACAAGTACACTTGTCATATTTTCATTGACAAATAGCATAAACCACACCTATGGAATTTTAGGTAAATTTTTTCCATAATATTTTTCTTTTATTTAGAAAAGAAAAAAAAAATACAAATTAAACAAATGCAAAGACACAATTTCAACAACATCAACATATAAAAATAATTTTTTGATTCAATCAGACGTCATAATTATTCTTATCTTTATTATCCATAATAGTAATCTCTTTTAACCAATGTAATAAAAATCAGCTCGAAACGGCCGATTAAATTGGTTTGATTGAGAACCACGCCTAATGTCGGACCAATTAAGCCTAATAAAATTGCTTCTAAAATCCGGCTAAGAAATTGTTAAACAATAAAGGAAAAAAATCACTTCAAATTTAGAAAAACGATGGTTAATTGATTTGTAACAAGTCAACATCTTCAAACATAAGAAGAAAAAAAAAGACTACAATGTCTTGACTAAAGAAATAAAATGAGAACAAAAATGTTATGTAGGTTAGATTAACGGAATGAGAAGGAATTTAGTGCTATCATATGGATTAGAATAAAAAATATATTGTTTAAATTAATTAAAATTAGATAGTGTAGAATAGAAGAGAAATTTGATAAAATTAACTATATGACTTTCCGACATTTAAGTTTAAAGAAAAAGTCTCTTATATATATTCAAAAAAGATACCTTAAAAAATAATTTTTTATGTAACTTTTTATTAAATTAGGTTTGTGTCTACTTCATTGCAGAAGAAAAATGAGCTTTGTGCAAAAAATAATACTTGTTAATAAGTGGTGATTAAATACTAAAGATACAAATTAATCTTATTATTAAAAACACCCGATTTTCTTTCCTTTCTTTTTTTATATGTTTTGTGTTGACTCTAATCTTTTATACTATAAAACATTTTTTTTATGTATTTTTTGATGTGTAATAACCATCTCTTTTAACTAATATAAAGAAATTGGACCGGTCGATTAAATCGATTTGATCAGGAAAGAAACCTGACATTGGTCCACCTGGTCTATCAATTGTATAAGGCCCCATGATCCTTCAACCAACATGATATGACCTCTTTTAAACATAACATTCGCTAGGGAAATCCACACTTAATGGCTATGATAAGTGATAAATACATTTCTTCTAACAAACTAGTATCCATAATTTAAACCACTCCTTGAAAAATCATTATTACAATGTAGGGTAAACCTTATCATCTAGATGCGACAACTAGAAAAACAAAGAAATATAAAATTTTCCTTATTCATGTGGTTTTATTGTTCTTACTGCTATATTTGAAAGAATTAAATGTGAAAAAACATAGACTCTAACACAAGGAATATAATCCATCTCAAACAAATTATGAGAGGCAAATGAAAGATCATCATTCTTGAAACATGGTACATTCGAAAGAATGATTTTATATTTGCCATCATAAATAATGTTTCCTATATAAGAAATATATCAAGATATAAGGGGACTAAGAATAACCTTAAATAACACTAAAGTAAATTCTCTTGCTTATTTATTCAATTGGGAGAAAGAGGGATTAGATATTTCATAAAACTAAGCTCTTTCATTTAACTTCTTGGTCCTAATAAACGCCTTGACAATTTTTATTCTAAAAAAGGCATTAGATACTATAGTTGGTTTAAATTAACTCATAACTTTCTAAATATGTAACAAAATTAACTCATAACTTTCTAAATATGTAACACATGGTTTGTTACCTTTTATTTTTATTTGTATTTTATTGTGAATGAGATGGCGTAAGAGTGATTTGTCAAGGTCCTTATGCAAAGACAGATGAGCTACATACCCCACTAAGATGGATTTACACACAACTAAGCTAACCAATTGAAACACCTTTAACAAATTTAACTACCTATCAACTAATAAATTTATATACACATTTGTTGAATAATGTTCAATGAAATTAGTACATATTTTTGTAATGCAAGTTTGTTATTTGTATTTGTTCTCAAAGTTCCAATGCTTGGTTGAGTGAGGATCTTAATCCTCAAGTTTAGCAAGCCATAATCCCCATTCAAGCTCCCATGTTTGTTTGAGAGTGAATCTTGGCCTTCAACACTAGCAAGGAAGATGTCCTCTCTAAGGTCACACACTTGGTTAACTGAGAATATCGACCTTATCTTATATGCCCACTTCTCAACTAGCCACCGAGCTGCTAGATAATGTTTCCACTTCCACCTCGACATGATGATTCCTCCTTGAGGAAAAGGACTAGAACATTTAAATCTTGGTCTATGACTTTTCTCATAGATGTTGGGATGTCAATAACACCAAACATAAAAATAGTTTTCAAAACACAATATTAAAGAGTCATGTTTAATCATAGATGCTAAAATAAATGTAAAAATCCATTAAACACTATAATAGTTATTCTCACAAGTTAACTCTATTGTTAGAGAAAATCAACATGTTCAATTCACAATAATCTTTACAAAGGATTCCTAATTAGTCTGTTATAAATCCAAGGAAACACCATACTCAAGCCATCACCTAAATCCAACGGTTAATGCCTTGGGAGCTATTAATTTGGTTTGGGCCAAGGCTCAACCCATGAGGAAATAGGTCACCCAAGCCCTAAAATAATGGGAGGCCAAGAAGATATGAAGGCATAGACCAAGGAAATATATGTAGAGAGTCGGGTCACCTGGATCCTATTGTGTTGGATTATTTGGGAGATAGACAAGCTCTAGAAACACACTTGATCATGGTTGAACGATGTTGATCATTAGAAGCAAGGAATTGCAAAATCTTGTTACATTTGTTCTCCAAGAAAGTTGTAACAAAGAAAAATGTTTCTAATCCTCGAAAAATCATAAGACCTCACCATGAAAACCATAACACATGTATCAAATTCAAGTATATACTGTTATAACCTAAGACCATTACACTTACAGTAGTCATTGACTTAAGCATCAAAGTGTTTGTATGTACTTTTTAGTTCCCTTTTCCACCATAGCCTATGACAGAAAGTGCCCCCTTGCAACCAGACCTACAAAAATAATTGAACCTTCTTCCACCAAGGCCTACTATAGAAAGTAACTCCTCTTTTACAAAAGCATGCGATAGAAACGGGTGCCCTTCTACTAGGGCCTAGGACAAGAATAAGTTCTTCTTCCATTGTGACCTACACAAGGAAAGGGTCCCTCTTCCACCATAACCTATGATGGAAATTGTTTCTTATTCCATCAGGGCCTACGACGTGATATCCTACCAAACACCATTCTCACGTCCATTGATCTTTCATCACCATTGTAAACCTGAATCTTATATCGAAACATTATTAAAAGCTACAAAATTTTATTTCAATTTTATACATTATGGCAACTCTAAATCTTTTATACTACAGAACATTTTATCTTTATTTATTTCTAACACGAAAGGGTGCAAGCTTATAAAAGAAATTTTACAAATTAAGCAAATGCGAAGATACAACTGCAATAACACTCCCATTAAAATTAATTGTATGATTTAATAAAGCATCTTAAATAACCATCAAATTTCTTAGGTTTGTTATAACCATATCTTGTAATCAATGTAATAAAAATCGACTTGGACCAAACTGCCAATTAAGATGGTTCGATCGAGAATTCAAACTGATATCGGGTCTAGTGAAGCTTACAAATTGTCCTGCAAATAATGGCAAAGAAACCGTTGAACCAGATAAAGTATGTTTAATTCGCAAAAATTAGTGGTTGATAGATTCCCCATAGGTCAACCTCTTTATATATAATAACTAGAAAAATACTACAATGCCATGACGAAACAATGAAATGATAACAATAATGTTATACATGTTATGTTTGAATTGATGGAATAAGATGAAGTTAAGTTGTGGATAGTGATGTCCCAATTATTAACCAAATCTTATTAAAATATTGACATTTTCAGATACATTTAAAGACGAAATAGAGACATATTATGGGCAAACTTTAGACAACAGAATATTCAATTCAAATGGATTTCCGATGAATGTCTCTTGTTAGCAAAACCCTTGTTGCAAATTGAAAATGTTTGCCCCAAATTTCATCCCAACTTCTTTCAAACAGATTTCAATCGAATTTTCATACAAACATATTTGGTCTAATTTTAATTGATTTCATACGAATTTCAGACATATTACAAATACATTTCAAATGGATTTTAGATGAATTTATAGCATATTCCAAATTACTTTCAAATAGATTTAGATCATATTTCAAATGGTTTTCAAACACATTTAGAGTATATTTCAAACATATTTGGAGTGTATATTTCAAATGAATTTCAAACACATTTATTGTGTGTTTGGTAGCTTGGTGAATGACCACTACCGCATGTTTACAGGCTCTCCACCACGAGTTTTCTTGAAGCTACAACTAATAGCCTTTACTAACTGTGCAGTTTTACCATGTTTTTTTAAATATTTCAAACATAGTCTTAGAGTTTATTTCAAACGGAGTTCAAACACATTTAAAATATATATTTCAAATAGATTTATAACATATTTTAAATGGATTTCAACCAAAATAACAAGCATACTTTCATTTGATTCAATTCTTTCTTGTTTCTCCTCCAATTCAAATTTTAGTAGGATTTTGAAATTTTTGTTACGATTTCATATTTTACGATCTAGCTACCCCTTCTCGGTCATACAAAAATAATCGAATAGGGTCTTTCGATCTTAATTACAATTTTGCTATCTTTTTTATTTATCTTAAGATCTCGATTTTGACAATCTTAACTTACTAAAAAAAATTAAATATTCTAGTAAATCACTTTTCTATGCTAAAAATTCAAAGTGAATAAAAAAATGACGTAATCAATCACCAACCAAACTAAAATAATGACGTAAGCTAAAAAAATGACGTGATCATATCTTTCTTAATGTGAGATATTTTCCAAGATTACAAACCAAACTATCTTTTTATTTCCTTTATGTTAAATTTTGATACTACAAAATATTCATGCAATGTGAACAAGTGATGGTGACAAATGCTATGGTCAAATTCAAACCAAACTTTTGGAGAATGGAACAACAAAACCAAAGTTCCAACATGAAATTCATAGGAGTTTGAGAATGATGTTTGCCATCTTGGTGTAATCTTATGAAATGAGATTGTTTTCTTAAAACTAATTGTTGTTAATTGGTTAAGATATTTTATTTATCTAAAAGAGCCAGAAAATACTGATCACCATTGTTTACAGAAGTTCTCAAAAATATCTGCTCAAATTTTTTAATTCCAGTAATTATTTGAAT
The DNA here is from genome assembly GCF_029867415.1 of Vicia villosa. Taxonomy (NCBI): domain Eukaryota; kingdom Viridiplantae; phylum Streptophyta; class Magnoliopsida; order Fabales; family Fabaceae; genus Vicia; species Vicia villosa. Next base: position 17,029,110 of record NC_081181.1, read on the forward strand.
AATTTACTTTAAAATAACAAAAAAAAATGATGTGTTGTTTGAATTCTATCTCAATTTTTCACATAAATTTCAAACGAGATCAATTTTAAAATAAAAAAACTCACATTTTTTGGTGTTAGTCTAAAATCTGTCTCAAAATTTAACATGGATTAAAGATGAAATTAATTTTAAAATTATAAATTCACATTTTTTTTTTTAAATTGTCTCAAAATTTTACAGTAGATTTTTTTAAGAAATAAAAGTTATTTTGTTGTGAAATACAATGTCAAGAACAAAATATAATAGGAATTAGGGAAGATAAGAAGAACACAAGAATTAGTTATATATAACTGATATTCTTTTACTTTCTCTTAGGAAACAAGATTACAAGTTTACAAGAATAACAAATAACCTCTCTCACCCTAAATTAGGATTTGCAGCTTAGCAATGATGAGACACTAGTATGCTATTTATAATAAAACCTAACATACTAACTAATTGGCTTTTTCCACAAGGCCCATTACACAAGCCAATTTAATAAACAAGCTAACTTAACAAATTAGGGTTTAAACACTAAACCTAATTTAACATGCTAACAACCCTAGCATCTTCGACCCAAGCATGTGAACAACCTACGACTTCATGCTTAATCCTGTCGAACCAAGAAGTCATCCTTCGACCATACTAGAGTTCGATCCAATATCTCACAAATCTCCATCTTGGATCTAACTCTACAACATCAAGGGAACAATCTAGCTTTCTTCATGCAGCTTTATCAACTGCATACAGTGGAAAAACTTGCAACTCGACAATGTCTTTGTGATCATATCAGCAACATTGTCCTCAGTCAAAACCTTCAGCACTTGGACTTCTCCACGCTCGATTATTCCTCTGACGAAATGCAGCCTCACATCAATGTGCTTAGTTCGCTCATGATAGGCTGAATTCTTCGACAAGTGTATTGCACTTTGACTATCACATTTAACAGTGATACCTCGACCTTGAAGTTTCAGCTCCTTTGCAAAACCTTCAAGCCACAATGCTTCTTTCACAGCTTCAGTGAGGGTAATATATTCTGCTTCAGTGGTTGATAGAGCAACAATCTTCTAAAGTGTTGCTTTCTAACTAATTGTTGTGCCAAACATAGTGAAAACATATCCAGAAATAGATTTTCTAGGATCCATACAACCTACATAATCAGAGTCGACATATCCTTCGATTGCTGCTTTACTATCTTCACCCAAGACTCCACCATAAATTAGGACCCTGTTTAGAGACCCATTTATGTACCTTAAAATCCACTTCAATGCTTGCCAGTGAGCATTTCCAAGATTCGCCATGTACCTGCTTACAAGACTTACTGCATATGCTATATCGGGTCTAGTACAGACCATAGCATACATCAAAGAACCAACTATATTAGCATATGGGATGCTATTCAAATAGGCTCTTTCAACATCAGTACTGGGACACTGATCAATACTTAGCTTGAATTGAGGGTTTGTCGGAGTCACAACTGACTTCGAATTCGACATACCAAACCTTTCGAGAATCTTTCGTAGATATGCCTCTTGAGATAAGCATAACTTCGACTTCTTTCTATCTCTTCGAATGTCAATTCCAAGAATCCTGGAAGCGGCTCCCAGATCCTTCATATCGAACTCCTTATTGAGTTCAGTCTTCACCCTCATTACATCTTCGACATTGTTGCTTGCTATGAGAATATCATCCACATAAAGCAACAAAATAACAAATGAATTACCAGGTCGAAATCTGAAGTAAACGCAGTGGTCGAACTGACTTCTAATGAAACTCATGCGTGCCATGAACTTGTCGAATCTCCTATTCCACTGTCGAGGAGATTGTTTCAGCCCATATAAAGATCTATTTAGCTTGCACACATAATCTTCCTTTCCCTTTTCGACATACCCTTCAGGTTTCCTCATCAGGACCGTTTCATCTAAATCACCATACAAGAACGCAGTCTTCACATCCGCCTATTCTAGTTCAAGGTCGAACTGTGCCACCATGGCAAGCAACATTCGAATGGACCTATGCTTCACAATAGGAGAAAACACATCATTGAAGTCGACACCTTCTTTCTGAGTGAAACCCCTTGCGACTAACCATGCCTTGTATCTTTTCGACGTCACTCCTTCAATTCCTTCCTTAACTTTGAAAATCCATTTACAGCTGACTAACCTGGCTCCAACAAGTTTCTTGATCAGTTCCCAGGTGTGATTATCATGAAGAGATTTCATCTCATCATCCATGGACTTCAGCCATTCAGTCTTATTTCGACTCCTCATAACTTCCTTATAATCTCTAGGTTCATCATCAAGAACCTCACTGGCAGAGATTAATGCATAAGCTATAAGATCTGCATAACCAAGTCTCTGAGGTGACTTGATGACTCTTCTTGACCTATCTCTCGATAATAGGTAGTCATCGACAGTTTCCTGAAATTCCTCAGCATCTTCTGCTTCTTCTTCGTCTTCATCAGGGATATGCAATTCAGCATCAACTTGCTCCACCTCAACAGGAATCTCTACCTGTTCCAACTCTTCTGCATTTCGGACATCATCATTAGTTTTCTTGAAAGCCATCTCACCTTCATTGAAAAATACATCTTGACTGGTGATACACCTCCTGTGACCTGGCTCTAGGCACCATAGCCTATAAGCTTTGACTCCTTCAGGGTATCCCATGAACATGCATTTCAGAGCTCTAGGTTCGACCTTGTCTTGCTTAATGTGAGCATAGGTTACGCAGCCAAATACTCTCAGTTCGTCGAGATCTGGTGGATTCTTCAGGTGTCTTCATATCTAACGCTGTCAAAGGACATCTGTTTATCAGATATGTTGCTGTCGAAACAGCCTCAGCCCATAACACCTTCTTTAACCCCGCACTAGTCAACATGCATCGGAATCTCTCCAAAATAGTTCGATTAAACCTTTCAGCCAAACCATTTTGCTGTGGAGTACCTGTAGTAGTTCTGGCCTTGCAATACCAGAGCCCGCACAAAAACTATCGAACACCTCATTGCAAAATTCAAGGACATTATCAGTTCTCAACCTCTTGACCTTCCTGCCAGTCTGATTTTCTACTAGAGTCTTCCAACTTTTGAAATTCTCAAAAGTGTCATCCTTAGTCTTTTGAATGAATACCCATAACTTCCTGGAATAATCATCAACTATGGATATAAAATACCTTGCTCCTGAATGTGATGGACACCTTGCAGGCCCCCAAAGACCAGCATGGATGTAATCAAGGGATCCATGTGTTCTTTGTTTGCCTTTGTTGAACTTCACTCTGCAAGATTTTCCAAGTACACAGGGTTCACAAAATTTCAGCTTTTCGACTTTGTCTCCACCAAGAAGATTTTGTTTCCCTAATTTGACCAGACCCCTTTCACTGACATGGCCCAATCTCATGTGCCATATTTATGTCCTCGACAACGGTTTCGTGGATGCAACATTTGTCGAACCACTTACAACTTCAGCCTCAAGGGTATACAAGCCTTGTTTCTTCACGCCTCTCAAGACTTCCTTCGACCCCTTCATGACTCTTAGGATACTTTTCTCTCCTTAGAAAACATATCCTTTCTTGTCGAATTCACCAAGAGAAAGTAGATTTGTCTTCAAATCAGGAACATACCTGACTTCAGTCAACAACCTTATTGACTCATCATGGAGCTTGAATCTCACAGATCCAACACCTACAATTTTGCAAGCTTTATTGTTTCCTAGCAGTACTGATCCACCATCTTGATCACATAATTCCTCGAACAAGTCTTTGTATGGAGTCATGTGCCAAGTGCAACCTGAATCCATAATCCACTCCTTCCTAGAGTCACTGCTCGAAACCACAAGGACATCAGATGATTCGAAATCATCTTGAACAATGGCTGCATTACCATTATCCTTACCTTCATGATCTTTCAGGCGTTCAGGACACACCTTTCTTGTGTGACCCTCCTTCTTACAATGATAGAATCGAATACCAGATGCTTCGCCACTATAAGACTTCAGCTGACTTTTGCCTTTCTTCTTGTCGAACTTACCATCCTTTCGCAAGAATTTTCCTTTAACGACCAAACCTTCACCAACAGTCGAAGGTTTTTGCTCCTTTCGTTCGTTCAAGTCCTTAGAATACAAGGCTGATTGAACTTCTTCAAACGTCAGAGACTCTCTTCCATACAAGAGAGTTTCTTTGAAGTGAGCATGTGATCGAGGCAAAGAACACAATAGTAACAACGCTTGATCTTCATCATCGATCTTCACATCAATATTTTCAAGATCAATAATCAGCTTGTTGAACATATCCAACTGCTCAGCTAACACTTTATCTTCAATCATCTTGAATGAATACAAAGCTTGCTTCAGGTAGAGTCGATTTACCAGCGATTTGGTCATATACAAACTTTCAAGTTTCACCCATAACCCTGATGCCATCCTCTCCTTTGATACCAGCTTGAGAACCTTATCACCAAGGCTCAACAAAATTGCGCTGTCTGCTTTCTCGATCATATTCGTCTTCTCCGCTGCCGTCAATTCTGCATTCATGGCTGCCTCTCCCTTCAACGCTTCCAAACAACCCTGCTGAACCAATAGGGCTTTCATCTTCAAGCGCCGCAGACCAAAATCTTCACTCCGGTGAATTTTTCAATCTCATACTTTGTTGAAGGCATCTTCTCCACGCTCACCGCACCAATTTGTTGTGAAATACAATGTCAAGAACAAAATATAATAGGAATTAGGGAAGATAAGAAGAACACAAGAATTGATTATAACTGATATTCTTTTACGTTCTCTTAGGAAACAAGATTACAAGTTTACAAGAATAACAAATAACCTCTCTCACCCTAAATTAGGATTTGCAGCTTAGCAATGATGAGACACTAGTATGTTATTTATAACAAAACCTAACATACTAACTAATGGGCTTTTTCCACAAGGCCCATTACACAAGCTAACTTAATAAATAAGCTAACTTAACAAATTAGGGTTTAAACACTAAACCTAATTTAACATGCTAACAACCCTAGCATCTTCGACACAAGCATGTGAACAACCTTCGACTTCATGCTTAATCCTGTCGAACCAAGAAGCTATCCTTCGACCATACTAGAGTTCGATCCAATATCTCACATATTTTTTTTATTATTCGACCTAAATCTATTTGAAGTGTTCGCACTCACTAGATGGAATTACTTTTAAAATAAAAAATTTACATTTTTTTTGTCTCAAATCTATTTCATAATTTCACATAGATTTGAGATGATATTGAATTTTTTTAAAAAAATTACCCATATCTTTTTTTGTTGTTCAAAATCTATCTCATAATTTCACACATATTTCAAACTAAATTGATTTAAAAATAAAAAATTTACATTTTTTCGTTATTGGGGAGGCCTAGAGGCCAAAACTCTTATCGACTTCTATAAGACAAACATCATATATTTGACAATTGGTATTTTGTCTAACTCCTAGTTTAACCAGACCACCAGCATAATGTTGGATCATCATTGAGGGGGAAGCATTCACATCGGGTCAAACACTCACCTAAAGATCAAAGACTCACCTAAACAAATGAGAGACACACCACATAATCACCCAAAACCTTAAGGTGATAGGTGTATGGGTCCTCTCATTTATAAAGTCCTCAACCTCCACTTTTCTAAGCAATGTGAGACTTAAAACTCACTTGTTTCTCCACACAACTCACTTTATTCTCAACACACAATAGTTCACCCCCTTCAGAATATGCTTGAACTTTGTCTCCTTGAAGTTGTATAGTTCTTTGTGAATCAGTTGAGCCACAGTCGACCCAAGCTCACCTCTTGTGATATCCTTCATGATGCCTTCATATGTTTTTCTGCAATTCATTTGAATGATCAACTTCATGTTGTTTCTAACTTGAATAATCTTCAATCCTTCTAGGATACCCCATAATTCAGTAGTCAAATTTTTGCAACTACCCAAACCTTTGGTATATCCTATAATTCACTTGTCGTTTTTGTCTCTTAAAAATCCTCCGCATCAAATTCTCTTATTATTTTGAATTGATTCATCAATGTTAACAGTGACCCGATTATTTTCAGATGTCATGTTTTTCATGATGTTTCTATATTGATCAATTAAGTGTTGCGAGCATAATGATGTAAGTGATTATGAATTTTTGTCAGCATATTTTGGGGCATGATGAAATTCTCATCAAAGACTCTTCGATTGCGCCGTTGCCAGATGTAGTGACACACAATGGCCCAAGTTTCTTGCAGATTTGAATATTTATTTCTACTAAGATTTTTGTTCATGTTGAGGGCTTGCCACTCTTTTTTGTGTCATCACAAAATCGTCTCACAATTTCACACAAAACATTCACACCTTTTCAGTGTTGTCCCAAATTCTTCTCAAAATTTTGCACAAATTTATGATTGAATTGATTTAAAATAATAAATCTACTTTTTTTTTGTGTCATCATAAATCCATCTTACGATTTTGCACAAATTTATGATGGAATTGGTTTTAAAATAACAAATCCACATTATATTTTGTGTCCTCACAAATCTCTAAAAATATTTTGTACAAATTTAGGACGAAAAGGATTTTAAAATAACAATTTTCCATCTTTTTATATGGCATCTCAAATCTTTCTCAAACATTCGCAAATTTTGAATGATATAGATTTTAAAACAAAGATCTATATTTTATTTATGTCGTTCCATATCCGTCTCAAAATTTCACAAGGTTTCATATGTTGTCCTAAATCCTTCGCAAAGTTTTCGCACAAATTTGGAACGAAATTGATTTAAAAACAAAAAATTTACACATTTTCAAGTGTTATCTCAACATCTTTTAAAGATTTTGCAAAGATTTATGATGGAATTGATTTAAAACAATAAATTCAGATTTTGTTGTGCCGTCACAACTTCATCTCAAAATTTCACACCTCTTTTAAGAGAATATGATTTTAAAATAACAAACTCGCATTTTTTCATTCTAAAAAAGTAGCACGAATTCAATATGAAGTTGATTTTAATATAACATTTTTTTATTTTTTTATGCGTCATCTTAAATATTTGTACAAATTTAGGATGAAATTAATTGTAAATAAATAAATAATTATTTTTTGTGTTGTCCTAAATTCTTCTCACAATTTCACATAAATTTAAGAAGGAATTCATTTTAAAGTAAAAAAATCACACATATTTGGATTTAAATTGATTTGAAAATAAAAAATTTACACCTTTTCACATGTTGTCCTATATCCTTAAGAAAAAAAAAATCACACATATTTGGATTTAAATTGATTTGAAAATAAAAAATTTACACCTTTTCACATGTTGTCGCAAATCCTTCTCGAGATCTTATACAAATTTGTAATGGAATTGATTTAAGATAGTAAATACATTTTATTTTGCGCCGTCACAAACCAGTCTTAAAATTTCTCACCTATTTGGGACATAATTAATTTTAAAATAATAAGATCATATCTAGTTTTTATGAATTTTATCAATTCGACAAAAACAATTGGCACTGATTTACGATGAGATTGATTTTTAAAAAACATTTTTTATAATAGAAAATTTAAATATAATTTTTTAGATGTGATTCTTATAATTTTTCAATGAAAATATGACAAGTGTTTCTTAAATATATACAATTTTTTTCTATCTTCACTCCTTAAATTATATTTAAGTACACTTATCATATTTTTATTGTAAAATAGTAAGAACCCACTCTAAAGAATTAAACCTAATCTTTTTTCTTCATATTTTAAAGTTCCATCCCATAAGCTATTATCATGAATAATTTACTCTTCACTATATCTTTATCAATTTTTAAACAAAAATCTATGAATAAATGAAAAGTTAATCCTAAATTTTATTTTATCACATTTTTCTAATTTAAGTTTTTATCCAAACATGAGAATGAATAGAAATAAAAAATTAAGATAAAAATAAATAAAATTTATTTCGCACTAAAAATATATTTTAACAAGTAAAAAAGAAACTTAATATATATATATATATATATATATATATATATATATATATATATATATATATATATATATATATATATATATATATAAAAGATTAAATACTATTAGCTTTTTTCTCTAATAAATTCAAAAATAAGAAAAAAACAATTTCATTCAAATATAGTAATCAAATTATATTACAATCTTATAGTTTAAATACCGTAAATATTTTATCATATTACTATTAAATATATGTATCAAACAAGAAATATTTTTTTCTATTATGTGTGTACCTAATATATATATATATATATATATATATATATATATATATATATATATATATATATATATATATATATATATATATATATATATATATATATATATATATATATATATATATATATATATATATATATATATTGAGGACGACTCAAGTGAGAACATTTGGTTATTATGAGAAATGAGAACAATGAATCACGACCATTAAATTTTGATTTTGTTGATTTTAATGGACTGGATTGGTTTCTCTTTCTATGATCCTTAATATTTAATTTAATTAAAACATAGAAAGAGAAACCAATCCAGTCCATTAAAATCAACAAAATCAAAATTTAATGGTCGTGATTCATTGTTCTCATTTCTCATAATAACCAAGTGTTCTCACTTGTGTCGTTCTCATATATATATATATATATATATATATATATATATATATATATATGTATATATAGATATATATACATATATATACATATATATATATATATATATATATATATATATATATATATATATATATATATATGTATATATGTATATATATATATATATATATATATATATATATATATATATATATATATATATAAACAAATATCTTGATTACAAACATATGTATTAGGTAATTTATAATTAACCGTTAGTTTGTCACCACTAGCCTGAGCAAGGGTTTGAGTGGTTTTGGTATAATACTTGGTAGGAACAATTCCTTCCTGAAGACAATTAAGGTCAGCGCCACTATCAATAAGGGCAACTTCCTTTTCTAAAATAAAATTTCTATTAATAACTAAAGTTATTTTAACAAACCATTTTTGAGAAATTACTTTGTCAATAAGAGTAAGAAACCTATCATTAGTTGAAGGACTGTCAGTAGAAGATATTTCTGCAACTTTAAGGTTACCTGTTTCGAGTAAGGAGACCCTTTGAGATAATCTTTGATTATCATTCTTTATCTGAGTAATTTCATATTTCAAAAGATTAATTTCTCTATGTAAATCAGCAAGGGAAACAGGAGTTTCATGAATATTTGATTGTTGAAATCTGGATAAAACCTCAATTAATTGGTAAGGGGCGTCAATAATAATAGGAGATTCTTTTTTAGAAATTTCTTGAATTAAGACTTCAAGCATTTTTCTTTTAAGCTTATTATCAGAGATAGACTCAATAGCCTTTATGGCTTCATCTTGTTCTGTAGTAAGAACATTAAGACCATTCATGTCAACAATAGACTTCCAGTAATCAATTTGATTACATTGACAATTATTGTCAGAATTATCAGAGGAATAATCTGATGATGATTCATAGATCATGTCAATATCTTCATTAGAGGAATTAGTCTCTGATTCAGACTTAATTAAACAAACTTTCTCAAGTTGAGAGCGTAATTGTTCATCCTCTATTTAATTGAGAGCTTTTTTAGTCCAACATTGGTTTGCATAATGATCAGCTTTACCACATTTGTGGCAAGATACATCAAGCATCTTAGCTTTTCTTTTGCCTTTATAATTAAAAGGCTTATCTTTTGGTTTACTTGTATTAAAGTGACTCATTTTCTTATTCTTTCTATAAGAATTTTTATAAGTATCCTTATTATTTTTATGAGGTTTATTTCTGAATACTTTGCCTTTCTTTTTCTTATTCTCCGAAGATCTTCCAAGATCAAAGGCAAATTGATCACAGAATTCACCCATTTGGTGTTTTTCAGAAAGTTTCTGTTTCTTAAGCTGATTTCTAAGCTTAATATCATTACATAAGGTTAATCCTTCATTAACACAAGTGCTAATAATTTGACCATAAGTAAGATCATGGTAATTAATATTTATACCATCATTTTTACTTCTTAAAGAATTTCTAACCTTTTCAGAAAAGAAATGGGGTAAACCATCAATAAATTTGGCTTTCCAATGAATAGAATTAGGGGTTTTTAATTGGTGAACTCTAGACAAAAAGGTATCTTTATACCATCTAAAATGTGTAAGAGAAGGACATCTTAGATTCTGAAGTAGAGTTTGAAGTTTTTCTCCAATAGGGACATTGGTTCCAACAAAATGTTGAAGAATAGAGAGACACAGTGTATAAACCGCATCTTCTTCACCTGTGGTGGCAATACCACTTGCTCCGATTCCAGGAGTTTTAGACTTAACTAATTTCTTATGGTGAAGAATATCTTTTTTCTGACTTTCAGTGATATAATGATCCCACCAGCCTCTTAACTGACCAACAAATCCAGTTGATATGAAGGAGGCAATATCGCTGTCAGAATTTCCGTGTCGTTTACAAACAGTTGAATACATAATTATTCTATGTATTGTATCAACGATTTGCTTGTCATTTAAACCATCAATATTCCATTCATAAATGGCTTTTCCAGAATATGAATTTTGGTAGGGTTCAGGTTCCTCAAAAAGTACGTCTTGAGGAGAGGGACGCTTATAATAGTATTTTTCTAAGGGTTTAGAGCTATAAACAGGGTTTATCTCACTAGTATTTTGATTACTAATGTCTAAATCAACAAACATATTTGCTAAATCATTAATGTCTTCTTCATTGGAAGATTCTTGATTAGACATAACAGTTAAATGTAAATCTTTAAGCTTTTTCTCAAGAATACGGACAAACTCATCACCATTGGTTTCCATTTTAAATCCTTCTATTGGAATAGGAGGTTGAATTATAGGAACGTCTAAAATATTAGATGTAGAAGCTTATTCCTGAGGATTAGGCTTATTAATAAGGTCAATAATAATTTTTTGACGTGCTATTTGTTTGTTTAAAAGATCTTTAATGGATAAAAGTTCTTTTTCTAAAGAAATAAATTGTTCTCCTAGACAAACAAGGTAGGCATTAGTATAATTGTTGGATCTAATTTTAGAATTTAACTCCTTTAGAGTAATCTAGTTTTGTTCAACCCTTTGTAATTGGAGGGTAAGATAAGCTGTAGCTTCAGTATGAGAACCCAAACTTATTGTTTGTTCTGGGGGAAAAGGAGAATCCATTTTTTCTCCTTGGATACTTTCCCAAGGCTTTTGTAGGACTAACAGCTCGTCATGTTTCATGGAAACCAATTCTTCTTTTTGCTTACTTATAAAGTAACTAATGAACCATTTGACAAAGGGAATGAAATCTTGGTTCATAGACATTTGAGTATAGTACTCCTCTTTAAAACTTGTTAACACATGAGCCGAAAAAGTTTTAAAAAACCATTCTCTAAATTGGGTGTATCTTGCATGTTGAAACTCGTCATTGACAAGGTTTCTTAGATTACTACCTGGAGAATAATCTAACATTATAACGGGAAGTCCATATATGAGGGAGTAGGTGATTCTA